>NW_015388826.1:274201-307310 GCF_001527695.2 Protobothrops mucrosquamatus
TCAGGGCTGTGCAAATTCTTTTAAAGGTACGTTTTGCAAGCAGACACATTTTTTCTTAGGCTCCTCTGGCTTCTTCAGAAGCTGCTTCTGGTAGTCTTTGTGTGCCTGTATATAAATAATGACTTTGCTTCCATGGCTTTAAAATAGTCACAGAAGCCTGAAAAAAGATGCTCCCTCTGTGACTGTTTGTAAAAGGTGCTTTGCATATGCTCCTGTGTGTGTGTTGGAAACATCTTGTTGGAAACATTTGCAGTCTAGAAGGGTATATGACTTGCTTGATCTGAACAATTTCTAGCATTATTCCAACAAAGCAGGATGAAGGAAAAAGAAATACAGATAGTCCTCATCTTATAACCACAACATTTCTGTTGCTAAGTGAGATGTGTGTTAAATGGGTTTTGCCCCATTTTACGACCTTTCTTGCCACAGCTGTTAAGTGAATCACTACAGTGGTTAAGTTAGTAACACGACTGTTAGGTGAATCTGGCTTCCCAATTAATTTTGCTTGTTGAAGATTGGAAAAGGGGTTCACATGACCCCAGGACACTGCAACTGTCGTAAATATGAGTCAGTTGTCAGGCGTCTGAATTTTGATCACATGACCATGGGGATGCTGCAATGGTCATAAGTGTGAAAAATGGTCATAAATCATTTTTTTCAGAGCCGTTGTAACTCTCTGTTCACACTCCCTGTGCCGTTTTGCCCCTTTAAGCTTTATCTAAAGATGGTACTCTAACATCAGAGGGAATTTTTTTCCCCCAATGCATAGATTTTCTTTAAAATTAGAAAGGAATACCCAGGATTCCCCAGAATCAGAGTGAAAACATAGGATAGTTTTATTATGGCAGTCAGTAATGTGATTTTGATAAGTCACAAAATTTCAAAACTCAAATACAGTTGTATTTGCATTCCTTGTTAAACTATTTTTAATAAACTCCCAAATAGACAACTGACACAATCTCTGCATGGTACAAATGTAAACAGAACAAATTAATGCAGATTTGACTGAAAACTTTCTACTGATGTGCAGGTATACAGTATATTTTAAATTTGTTAAAATAGTATATAATTGTTACAGAATTCAAGCTCCACATTTTGTTATTGTATTAAATATGGATTTTTGCATAAAAACTGAAACAAGTCTTGTTTTTGTTTACATGCACTTTTTAAAAAAATTTCAGCAACTTGACAGTGAAGAAGTTAACAATGTTTCCACTTTGCTGAATATTCTTCAGAACCATGGCAGAAATATTAACATATTAGGTGAAGTTGGGTTTCCAGCAATGTTTGAATATGGTCTTATTCAAAAGATAAGTATATAATATCGGAAAATAATTCTAAGACTAATTAGCTAGCAGGTCTGCATGATATCTGCATATGTTTGACTGCTGAGTGGTTTTAACATTTTAATGTTATTCTACAATTGTCTTTTGTATATAAATGAACAAATAACCATAATGATTGTACAAATTTTATAAAAGAAAGAAATGTACCAATTAACCAAACTTTTCCGGTTTCTCTAAAACTTTTTATTTCTAACACTTACATTACTCCGTAAATGATGAGAAAAACTTCTAAAGAAACTACAGGATTACCATTTATATAGGGTATACATAAGAAAGTGTT
Source organism: Protobothrops mucrosquamatus (assembly GCF_001527695.2). Lineage (NCBI taxonomy): Eukaryota > Metazoa > Chordata > Lepidosauria > Squamata > Viperidae > Protobothrops > Protobothrops mucrosquamatus. The sequence goes on from NW_015388826.1 coordinate 275,828, forward strand.
TAATACACTATTCAAATTATAAGTGTAATGAAACTTTTCGAAAAAAACATATTTGACTTTATTTTTCCTCATTGATATATGCCCAGCTAGAATAAGATGGGTTGAGATTTACTAAACAAAAACTTAAAGTACGGTACCTATTTAATTTCAGTTCTTACCATATGCAGAAGATGACTATAACACTTAGGAATTCCTTTTTATATTAATCTCAAAAGAATAGGTCCCATGTGTGTTTATCCAAAGAAATGCATTATTTATTGTTTTTTTTGAAAAAACACCTGAAACAATGTGGTATGTTCTACCCGGGACTATGGTATAACAGTTATTTTCTGTGTGCAGAGTAATTTTAATATATTGTTTATTTTAATTGTAGATAGTACATGATACCAACAGTGAAGGTATGTCTGAAAATCAATTATGATACAGTTTCTGACATCATAATTTGTAATTTAAAGGTATTTTGCCTTGAATATTCTTTTACGTCAATGCTTGTGAATGCCTTTGAACTTCAATTATATGATTCTGTAAATAATGCCTTATATTTTCATCTAGGTAAAATTCAAACACTTGAAAATTTCATATTGCGAATAAGTGCTCTTGCAGCTGATAAGAGAATTAGTATTTATATTCAGCAGGAGGTAAGAATTCTTTCTAATATTATCTTTTGTGGCTTTTAAACTTGAACTGGCTATCTTGCTATGTTTTAATTGCAATATTAATCTACTGTGTTTCAGATATAGGATATTAGACATGTATCTAGTATTCAAGCTTCATTTCTAAATATTGGGAAAAGATGAAATTTGTTTATTTTTTAAAAAACCCTACTGTATTGATTTAAATGAACCATACAGATAAATTCATTCATTAATGTACTTTATTTACCTATTTGTTCCCTTCTATAATTTCTAGTATCTACATACTCATTTTTTTGAATATCCTGTACTATAGGTAGTTCTTGACTTATGACCAGTTACTTAGCAATTGACTGAAATTATGACAGATTCAAAAAAAGTTATTTATGACACATCCTTGAAGTTATGATTGTTGCATCACCTCAGTGGTCCCATGATTGCATTTCAGGCACTTGGCAGGCAAGCTTGTATTTACAGCTAATTACAGTGTCTAGTCACATGATCACAATTTGCAACTTTTTTTCTGTCTTTCAGCAAAAAATGCCTTTTGGTTAAATTGGATTTGGACTTATGATCTTATGAGTTGCTTAATGACCACAATTATTCACTTAACAACCATCATAAAAATGGTCATAAAATCAGGTCTAGTCACATGGTGACTGAACTTAACAATCCCATGATTTATGATCAAAATTCCAGGCTCAATTGCTGTTATAAGTCGAGGACTACCTGTACATTATTTGAAAGTATTTGAATTTTATTATGTATCACTTGACACCTTGAGTTATTTATAAAAGTAATAAAAGTGGAATAAAAATAAAATAGGGTAATGCTATTGCATTTTATGCATGTATTTATTTGTCTGACTGCAGAGCAGTTTAAGATAATAAACAGTTTAAAAAGCAGATCGTAATATTAAGGAAGAAACAAAAAGATAAAACAATCATATACTGGGAAGGCAGAAATTACATCACACTGCAGTAAGTTCACAATATTGCTCTGGGCAAGTGTCTATTGGAAGAGTTAGCTCTTAAGGCCTTGTGAATGATAGCAGAGTTGGGGCTATATGGACCTCAGGAGAAATAGTGTCCCAGAAGGCAGGCAGGGCAACAGAAATGGTATGCCTATAAGATGCCATTGTTTAGTTGGTTAAGACTCCAAGCACATTGACCTTTTGTGATCTTAAACAGAAACAATTAAAGAAAAATGGCCTCCAAATATCTAGGTTCTGAACCACAAAGGACTCTATAGATACTTTCAGCACCTTGAATTACACCTGGAAACCAACTGGCAACCAGCGCAACTTGCAAATAGAGGTGTCGTATAGGTGTATCAGATGTGCCCATAACTACTTGGGCTGCTGTAGTTTTTGAGTGGCCTTGAGGGCAGTTCCAAATAAGGTCTACTACAGTAATCTAAGCAACCGAGCCTAAGTGATAGTGAGAAAGCCCTCCCTATCCAGGAATAAGTCCAACTGGTAGAGAAGTTGACTCTCTGTGAAGACCCTTCTAGCCATTACTACTGCCTCTTTGAGCAGAGCTGCAGGGCTGGGAGGAGTTTCAAAACATAGGTTACATGTAGAGAAATGCAGTGCTATCCAGAAACTAAAGCTGGAGAGTCCCTGGAAAACCCCGCACCCCCACTGTTCAGTCCTACTAGAATTGAGCCTCAGGCTGTTTCTTCCCATCCAGACCTCAATAGTCTCTTGACAATATGACAGAACCTTGATGGTGTCACTTGGTAAAGCCAGGGGCCAAGATGTACAACTGGGTATTATTAGTATATTGATGATAACTGACCTCATACAGTTGGGTGACTTCACCAGGGAGATAAGTCTCTTGTAAATATTAAATAGAGATAAGAATATTGAGCCCTGAGAAACCCCACAGAATAAAACCTTAGGCTTGATACCACCTCCTGCTCAGCATTGATTCTGGCAACCATTGATTTTGATTCCATGGTTTATTTTTCAATAAATTTGTTTAGATGGTCACTGTGATTGTGTCAAAATTTACTTCCCTTGTAAGAGAAGGTCTTCTCTTTGCTCCATTGATTGCCTTTAGTGTGCTAGTAAATACAATTGCATGTAGTACAACTAACTCTCGGGAAGCAAACTAATTAAAACTAAAATCTCCTTCATTACATTATATGGTTATTTAAAGATGTTTTGGGCCTCATACTGAGTTTCTCTTTTTAATATGCTTAATATTCAATTACCTCTTTTTATTATCTTTAGGCAGTAAGAAAACTGAATACCATGCTTACTGCTATGCCTCGAGATATTAGAAAGAAAACAATTTCTACAAAGGAAATGCTACGAGTCATGTAATTAACTTTAATATAATGTTCAAATTTAACTTTAGTATAACACTTGGCTCCCTTGTGGAAACCTAAAATCTTGTTAGGATAATGTTATTTCAGGTTAAGAACATTTCATTTAAGTTTAATCGGAATTTGTTCAAAATGAAACATTTTTAAAGTTAATCTTTAAAAGCTGATATAAATATGACACCGTTCTGTTAATTAAGAATAATATGCAGTATTTTAAATAGGGCACAACTTATACGCAGTTTAAATTGGTTTATGGATATCCCATTGCACTTTCCAAAACCTTCTTCTCACAGATGGAATAAAGATTACATTTGGGGGGTCTTCTTCAAATTTTCATCTCACTTGTTTCAGGTGATACTTTAAAGATGTAATATTTGTATTATAATGTTGTGTCAGCAAGACCACTGGTAACTTTTGATTCTGTTAATAAGACACAGGCAGTTTATCAATTTAAATGTCTCCTTCAAGCAAGAGAGGTTGGATAACTACATGTTGTAAGAATATTTCTGTAACCCTTATAGATTAATTGACACAATCCAATAATAACAGGAATTTCTTTCCTGAAGAAATAGAACTTACAAATACTCTTAATGGTATGTCTCCCATGGAACAAAATCATACCATAGCTAAATTGTCCTGGTTAAGAGAAAAATTGATTAATAAATACAGTACATACAGTCTATATCTATAATTTCACTCCTAACCTTAAAAGCTCTGAAAAGGAGAGATCGGTCCATGAGACAGAGGCAAATATAAAAAGGGGGAAATGTAGGATATAAATCCAATAATAAATAATATATATTATTAAAAGTAATGACTATTAAATCATATCAATAGTTATTATTATATCAAACATTTCTTCTTTGTACTTTTTTTATAGAATCAAAAGCTACAAACAAATCATTATTAACAAAAACAATACATGCAAATAAGTTTGGATACATGCAGACTTTTAAAAAATAATTCTTAAAAATGTTTCATGCCTAGATTGTTCTTAATTCTGGGCATCATCTGGAAATATAGATTAAAAATACTAAACCCTCTGAGAACTGGTTGGCATCCAATCTGATGACATTCAAGATGCTATTACAGACCTGCCTGCTCTTCTAGACTTTGGGCAGGGTAATAGTTGAGTCCCTATTGGATGGAGCTTTTGGGGTTTATATGTTTACTTCAGACTGCCTTTGGTCTGTTTTTTTGTCTTTTGTCTTTTTTTTTTTTTAACTTTCAGTTGTAAGTTGTCCATAGTCAACAGGTGGCCTATAAATTATATAAACAGACATTACATAATGTAAGTAATGTTTAAAAAGCCAATCAAACTGAATCACAGTATTTGTTTGACAGGAATGATATGGGGAAAAGAATTTTGGATGCTGGGGGTAAGCACAGATTATAATTTCAACATACGTATTAATGTTATCCAGAGCTGCTTAATGCTAAGTGTATGTATTTTAGAAGTTTTCTATAGCTTCCATGCCACACACGGAAACAATCTTTTTCATAGGACCAGTGATACCGAACTTTCACAGTGGAGCCATTGTTTCGTTCATTATATTCCACCCAATCATTAATACATCAGCGTTCTTAATTCATTGGTTTACTTATTTGCCTATCAATTTTATTCTTTAGTTCCTTTATTTTGACTACATTATATATCATTTAAATCCAGCACCTACCTTCAACTTAAGTCAGAGGGTTCAAAGAGATTAGGTTTTGAATTTTAAGAGCAGGGGGTGGACCATTTCATAAGATGGTTTTTCTTTTTCCTAAGAGGTAGGGATACTTTCAAATGAACTGAGGAGTAGCCAGCCACCATTTTTATTTTGTAGGAATATCTCTGAGATTTATGTAGACCTTGAAGCTTTCTTGAAAATCCAAGTAGTGCTGGCCTACAAGCCAGCTTCCCATTTCGTTAGAAGAAAAGGATCCTTTTAAAAATTCAAATAGGATGGCAGAGATTCTTGTGAGTGCTAAGAAACCTGTCCACAAGTATATTCATACTATGAATAACAGTCTGAGTACTTCAAATATATGCAACAAATTCTATGTATTGTTTGTATGTGTACACACACACACACACACACACACTTAATTTAAATATTACTGCAGGCAGTAATATTTAATCACTATCAAAAGGCTTTATGGTAATATTCCTATCATATATATTATAGACTATGATCTTCAAGTTGCCATTACTGAAGCATTATGCAGAATGACATCAGAAAAACAAAGAAGAGAGCTGGCAATCCAGTGGTTTCCAATGGATTTTGTCAGCAGTGCATTTAAACAAATTAAAGATTCTGAATTTGAAACAGTAAGTCATATTCAAATACTGGTTCTTTCAAAATAGGAAAATTGTCAAAGGACTTATACTACTTTTCTTTTTAAACAGGACTGCAGGAAGTTCCTTAACCAAGTTAATGGCATGCTTGGAGACAAAAGAAGGTATGCATAACATTAACCACATGTAGATTTCTAATTACAGAATATACTCCAAGTATGGCTTTTCATAAGTTGAAAAAATAGTCACAAGACCATTCTTTTGAAGTTGTTATTCATGTTTGCCAACATCAGCAATCTAGATGTAGCATTAGCTGTTAATGAAACATAATTAGTGCATCCTATAAATTTTATCTTACCAGTGTTTTGAGAGTGTATCCTATTGTATGGCAAAAGCTGGGATAAAACCAATTACATAATAAGTAGTAATTCCATATATCTTATGGAGGGAAAATCATGTGTGATTTTATCAGAAGTGTATGTTTAAACTTTTTTCCCCAAAGAAAAGGGTGATGGGAATTGGAAATTCTATTTTTCTAAGTAGAGATGAAGAAAGAAGCAATTAAACTACTTTTATTATGAAAATACTGTACTCTCTTTCAGGGTATTTACTTATCCTTGTTTATCAGCTGCCCTGGATAAACATGAGGTAAGTTCTTTTCTTTTGACTATGTATACAATATATTATTTGAAAAATAATGATGCTTTATTTGAATTCAGGAATTTTGCATTTGACTGGTAATAATTCAAAGAGTTTTGATTTAGAAATGGGAACAGAATGTTCTTAAACTAATATCAGAACTAGTCATTTGAATGCAGACATCAGCACAGCATAGAGGGCCTGCTCAGACATAAGTTATTTTAGGATAGAAATTAGCTACTTAGCTAAACTGAGAATGGCGATTAACTCGATATCCTCTTTCTCACCTCCTTTTAAGTCCACGCCTTTGTGCTTTTGGTTTATGCTTTATGTCCTGGCCTTGTGCTTTAACTAGAGTTTGAAACCAATATTAAATTACAACTCCTATTTTCAAACATAATTGAAAACGGAAGTTTAAATACTAAAATAAAACGCTGAAGCTGTTCCACAAGAAGAATAAATACATTTACCCTTGGCATAATAACCCATAATTATTAATATGAGAACATTGCAAAATCTTATAAAAGGTTTGCATATAGAGAGTTACAATGATAATTTTAAAAAAAATCTGATTCTATTATAGCTACAGATGCCAGCAGATGAAAACCTTGAAGAATGTTGGATTGACTTTAATGTTGGTAGTAAAAGTATATCCTTCTATGTTGCTGCAGATGATGAAGTAGGTTAAGTTTTCTTTATTGAATCAAACTTTTTTTAGATTGTAACAACCTTTTTAGTTATCAGAATCAGAATAGTTTGTTGTGGAAGTCAATGTTAAAAAAGCTCCTTCCTTCCTTCCTTCCTTCCTTCCTTCCTTCCTTCCTTCCTTCCTTCCTTCCTTCCTTCCTTCCATCCATCCATCCATCCATCCATCCATCCATATTGCATCTTACCAGTTATATTTTAGTATGATCATCTTTAAAATATAAAAAAGAATCCAGGGTTTTTAAAGTATAGATGGTAAAGAATATCAACCCATTTCTCAGTGGGTTTTTTTTTGCAGATGCGTACTTTCTTTCAAATTAAATAACCATTAAGCTTTATAATATCTTATACATGTATGCTCCCCCTGTACTTCTAGTCAGGGAAAGGTAACGATAACGAATCCGTAAGGTAATAGATCGTTAGAAGAATGGTCGGGTTGTCAATACTAGATTCAAGATAACGATTACTAAGGACCTACCCTCTATGTCACCCTAAAAGTACACATACTACTTCGACAAAATAAAACAAGTTTAGTCCTATTGGTAACTGTTGTATAAATCCTAAACTTTTTCATAATTGGGCAAGAAAAACTGAAAGACTAATCTAATACTTAGCCCAGAGTCATGAAAAGATAATTGGCTGCTCAGACTTAACTTTTAAGGATAGAATGAATCTTTGTAAGGATGGAGTGGACATTAGAATAAATTTTGCAGACAAATACATTCTAAGGTGGTCTTGATGCCTCTGAGTTTTCTGCTTAGTTTGGCTATTATTAAAGTTATTAAAGTCCTCCTAAACCACAGAGTCCATATTGCTGACAATGGGATCTAGATAGTCTTCAAACGAGTTATTTTTCTTCATCCTAAATGCTAAATGTTAAGTTTGGAAAACCTTTTTTTCACTCTATTGACATTCCAGAGCAGTTACTAGTGACTATTTAATATGATCTCACATACTGCCAGGCTGTTATGATAAATCTACTTAGCTGTTTAAATCCATCTTAATACTTACTGCTCATAATAGGAAAAAGCCCTTGATTCACAGGCAAAACATATGTTCCTTTTCAACAGCAACTGTCTGCTCATCTAAGTGTCATATTGTCTGGGAACACAAAAGAGGGATGAAGAAGAGTTTTATAGCTGCTATTATTTCAAGCTGTAATATTGTGTGTACATAAAAAATATATCCTACTTTGGCAAAGTTATTATCAAATCCATATTCCAATTTTGATCTGTTGGAAAAGAAAACCTGTATCAGAGATAAAAGTTAATATCATTAACACAAAATACTGACAAACAGTTGGCATCCTGCAGAACTATATTTTGGAAATACTACACCAAATCTTCAGCTGTAATCTATAACAGTAAACAATATCACACTTCTTTACTTTTTTCATAAATTTAACTTCTAGGGTCAACAGTGGGAAACTGTGTGCATACCAGAAGAAGATGTTAGGACCTACTTAATTGAAGGTACTTGAGATTTTAATGCTTTTCTTATTCAAAATGTTAAGGATAAGTATGATATTCAGAATTGCTATTTCTATTTCAGAAAAACTTTTACTATTTCATTGGTGTATTTTTTTCAATGTTTGCAAAGCAAGTATGTTACTTCCAAATAAACAACTATTTAATAATAAAGAATATGTTTCATTTCTGTGTAGAAAAAGAAAAAGAGAAAATGTTAATGGTACATCTAAACAACTCAATGTCTGTTGGTGCCCAGGAAGGTGAGAAAATAACCTTACATTTCGATTCTGCATTGGAAATTATGGATGCAATAAGAAAAGTTTATGATGCTACAAAATGTCAGGTAACATCTTTTTCTTTTTCTCTTCTTGAATAAAAATTACTAACCACTGTTTACTATTATATTTCTAGCTGCTTATACTTGTCTGTATCTACGCAGTTAAAGATAGCATAATTCCAGCAGTTATTGTCAGAATAATAACAACAACCATAAAATAAGGAAGGAATGAGATACACACCTGCTCACATTTTTTACAGAGCCAGTTTGGTGTTCTGTTTAAAGCATCAGACTACAAACTGAAAGATTGTGAGTTTTAGTCCTGCCTTAGGCACAAAGCCAGTTGGATAATCTAAATTTCACTTCTGAAATCTGTCAAAAAAATTGCAGGGATTTGTCCAGGTAGTTGACAGGAGTCGACACTGACTTAAAGGTGTGCATACATGTGTACATGCACACACTCTTCACATCCAGTTGTTTAAAAAAAATATTGAATTTGCAGTGTTATTTTCAAGTAAGATAAAATGAAAGAACTGAAAAAATATTTTGTAACTGTTTGCAATCTGGAGGATTTGTTTCCCAAGTGAAAGAAAAAGCAACAAAACTAATGCATCACATTTTTATCATAATATGATATGTAATGTAAATAAAAGTAAACTAAACTAGAAAAAATATGAACTTTTTATGTAACACCTTTCTTTTTTTGCCTATTTATTGCTTTAGGGGTTTACAAGGAAGAATACTGGGTCAGTTGCAAAAACAACGGTGCATGTAGTTTTTGATGAAAGTGGATCACAGGTAAATTTTCCAGTTACAATGATAAATATTTAATACATGTGTTTAACCTGGGCAATACACAGGAAATGCAAATTTTGAAGCTACAGATGGTATACAGTAGATTTTATTATTTTTTTTGTCAATGTGCCTTTCATAAAAACCTCCCTTTTATTTAGAAAATTAATCCCGCCCCTATTCAGCAAATAATTGGATCCTAATATATAGGATCTCTCTGTTAGAACCGTGAAATTAATTTTTAACAATTAGAAATTATAGGCTGATTTAATCTGAACCATAATATTTCTAAGCATTATTATAATAATGTCATATGAAATTAATGGGGAATTTTGTTTAAAAATGAACATATTGCATTTGCAGCTTTGTTAGAATAAAACAGTGATGGCGAACCTTTTAGAGACCGAGTGCCCAAACCACAACCCAAAACCCACTTATTTATCATAAAGTGCCAGGGCTGCATCAGCATTGTGGTGCCCTCGGGGGGGGCATGAGAGTGTGGCCCACTGAGTGGGCATGGCTCCAGTTGTCACGGCAGACTGCGTGGGCATGGCTGGGGTGGGCATGGCCACCGTGATGTTGCTCACGGGGGGGATGCTTGTGAGAGCCGGGCAGGGTTGGGAGAGATCCAGGGGGGTCTCTGGTGGATGGGACAGTGGGCAGGAAGCCCAGCATAGATGGAGGGAGGCACGCAATCCTAGCTGGGAATGGGGGGCCATGGTGCTGATGGGGATCCGGCTTTCCCTGCTCGAGGTGGCCTTTGGCTTGCTGGGTGTGGGCGTGCTCTACCACCTCTACTCAAGCTTGCTAGCTGGCCGCTTCGCCTCCTTTGTGCTGGGTGGGGCTGCCGCTTCGGGTGGTGGTGGCGGCCTAATGGACGTGCGCAAGCTGCTGGCAGCGGCAGTGCGCGTGCCCACAGAGAGGGGTCTGAGTGCCGCCTCTGGCACGCGTGCCATAGGTTCGCCACCACTGGAATAAAAGGAGAGGCGGTATCACGCAAGCTGATGGGTGGTTTATGTAGCCCACTTACCTCCCTTCCTCTCTCTTTGCTGCCATCTACTGGTCAATAAGTCAAACAGTTGACCAGTCAATCACCCCATAGTTTTCTGATGTAAAAAAATTCAGACAATTGTCAGTACCGTGGGGGGGGGGGGAATGTATTGCATGCAATAACCAGAGTAAGGGAATCACTAATTAGTATCCTTAATATATTATGGGTCAGGGCTAGGGTTTCGAAAGATCTAAAAAAGCCCGACTACCTTGTCATATAAATGTCCTCATTGCTAGCTGGAGTTTAGTTGTATTTGAAAGCATAGTAATAATGGGTTTTTTCATATTTAAAATGACTAGGTTCTTGTACCAGAAAGTCAGATATCACCTTTGAAAGAGAAAGAATGTAAATCACAGGAAGAAAAAAATAGTTTCTGCTCTCAACATCAGTGTCCTCAGGCAGAGATAAATCCAAGTAAAAAAACAATTGAGATGGACTTCCAAACCGGTCAAACCAAGGTAGTTTGAGCTTTTAAATAGAAAAGAAGAATTCTTGTTTTGTCATCTTCAATTAAATGTATGAATGCTAGGTTAAATTATACTTCTCATTTTATTTCAAGACCACCCCTGGTAAAAGGAAAATGTCTGAGGCATCAATGATTTTGTCATCCACTTCCAGGTTTTCTGTGCAGAGTCCATTTTCCTTAATTAATACTTGTAAGTAAAATGGCATATAGTATTGTGCCTTCATTCAGTATGTTTCTAATGTATTTTGTTATTTTTAGAAAATGTTCCTCTGTCATCATGGGTCAACAGCTATCATTAGCCTCTAGAAATGATGTTAGTGAGTTTGTAAGTTGGTCAAGATGGCCTCATAAAATCACTTCAAATTTTGTAATTTTGTTTTACTCTATGATTCCCTGTACATAAAGCTATTAGCACGAGTATCATAAGTAGTACTACTAGTGAGTTGATAGATTATGTTCCCATTATTCAGTGGAAACCAAATAACCTAAAAACACTTACCTGATAGGCTGAGATGAATCATTTTACTGTCTTCCTTCTCCAGCCCTAGACTGTTACATTTTTATATGTAACAGGAGACTAATGTGTGTGGGTTCTGATAAAGAAATAGAGAACTGAGCCTCCTTGGAAATAGTATGAATTTAGGGAGTTCCATAATCCCTAAAAGGGAATATTTTCTCCTGCGTGCTATGGAAACAGAATTCTGGATAAGCACTGGAGGTTGTGAAAACATCCCAGCCATTCGGATTCATGCATTGCCTTACTCCAGATAAAGGGAGCAGGCAGGGAAGTTCCTAAATGACACACAGCCAACAAGAGACAAAAGAAAATCACAGTTTAGGAAACTCATCAAGCAGCATTTGTAGAAATCAAGTTCTGTGGAAGCAATTCTACTCTGGATTTTTCTTACGATAATGCCCAAATTACTAGCAATGATGGATTCTGGGAAAGAGCAATACCCTATGTTTTAATGCAAACATCTAGAGTGCAGTTTGTTTATATACAGACTGTTTTATACCCTTCCTCTGTTGGGTGCAGTATCTTAACTTAACCCATCTTAGCTTCCACTGACTTGTAGCTTTTGGTTTATCAGAATCTTGTATGAGGCAGGATCTCAGGGTGATGAACATTGGTTAATTCACTGTAAATCTGAAGGATGCCTTGAGCAATTCTCTTCCATGAAACAGTGAATTCGTTTATTGTAATTTTCGTGGAAATGGCATAAAACACTACAGGTTGCATTAAAAGAAATGAACTGTGGGTTCCTTCTCAGCAACTCCACGAAAAGGGAAGATTAAAACCCCTCTTCAGATGACGAGCTTAGTGGAAAGAAATGATGTTTTCTCAGTACCTGAGACAAGAGCAATGAAGGCTGTCCGGGAAGCTAATTGTGCACCTCTACTTTCTGCAACCAAGGCTCTTAACAGGAATAATTCCATTGAGAAGGTAACTTTTAGATTTCTACAGCAGATTTCAATCTGAAAACTACATGGTTCTTTTCTAACCTCCAAAGTTTGGTTAAAAGCTACACATTCCCCCAAATAGTAAGCTTTTTTAAAATTGAGAATTAATGAAGTATACAAGGCAGTTGAAAAATTCTGTTTTTGAAGCACAACATTTTTTATAACTATCCAGTTTGGTAAAGTGGATCTCAGGAAAAAATAATCATTAAAAAAAAGAGAAGAAGTGAAAGAAACAAAAGTGAAGTAGAATAATTGCAAGAGAAAGAGCAAGCCTTATATAGGAAAAAAAAATAGAGGACAGCTTAATCTTCCAACAAATTGATTGGCAAGTAGACATAAGAGGATGGCAAAGTTGCTTGGGAAAATAGTTTTATAACAGTGTCGAAGATATGTGTGAAATATTAGAAAATATTGAATTCACTTTTAATCCGGGATATGGTGTTTGCATCTTGTGCTTGAGCTAATTGGCGTAGAAAATAATATAAATAAACATGGATCTTAATAATATTTGTGATTTATTATGTATACATATAGGAAGTTCCAGCTGAGAAAATGAAAAATATGATCCACAGTGAGGAAGATGTAGATATTAATGGAAAGCAAAAATTAGGTAAATTGCTCAACATATTTCAGTAGACATGGTTTAAAATAGTTTTCATGTTGGTGTAGAAAATCTTCATTAGGATTGCCTTTCATGTCTAATTTAATATGTATGTTTCACATAGATGAATTAAGTGATATTGTTCCTGATTCCCAACCACCAATATGCAAAAGTGACAAATCATTGTAAGTACTACAAATAATTATAGCTAAGAAATATATATGCTAATATACCTAATTTGAGCAATACAGTCTGCTTTAATTTGATGTTGATAGAGATTTTCTGCATGTATGCTTCAGGAATACAACTAGTTATCTTTGATCTTACTTCTGATTTCTCAACAAGTATCTACATAGACATTAGAAAGGAGGGGTTGTATCTGTATAGGACCAGAAAATAATATTTGCCAACTTTTTATCATTCTTTATTTCTTGTCTTAGAGAAAGTACATTAATATATAATTATGATGTAAAGATTAGTTCGTTAGTGACAGATCAAAGTTACAAGGGCATTGAAAAAGTGACTTATGCCCATTTTTCATACTTATGACAATTACAGCATCTCCATGGTCATGTGATCAACATTTAGATGCCTGGCAACTGACTCATATGACAGTTACTGTGCCCCAAGGTCATGTGATCACCTTTTCTGACCTTCTAACAAGCAAAGTCAATGGGGAAGCCAGATTCACTTAGCAATGGTGCTACTAACTTAACAACTGCAGTGATTCGGGTCGTAAAATGGGGCAAAACTCATTTAACAACTGTTTCATTAAGCAACAGAAATTTTGGGCTCAATTGTGGTTGTAAGATGAGGACCACCTATATTGAACTCTGAACACCAGATTTTGAACCTGGAGACTTTCAGGACCAACTTATTACAGCAGTTTCTGCTTATCCAATATAGCAGTTTCTGTTCCTCCAATAAGCAGGGACCATGAGGGCCTGGCTTTTCTGTTGCCACCCCTTTGCCAAAATGTTCCACCTGAGTCAGATTAGTATCAACTCTGCTACCATTTGGAAAGCTTTTAGTGCTTGATTTTAGTACTTGTGGGTCTCCTTCACAAATAAGCAATTATTATTGTTATGATTGTTTTTCCATCATGTCTTGATGCAAAGGATCAATGTTTGCCATGGTCAGGGCTTTTTTTTCTCATAGAACGCCCAGAACGGAGTTCCGGCACCTTTTTTGGATGGAACCTTGTAGGGTAGGCAAGGCAGGTTGTACGACGTATGTGAGTTCTGGCACCTTTTTTTTTTTTTAGAAAAAAAGCACTGGCCATGGTTATCTTTATATTTGCATCCCTGAATGCCATGTTTTTGCAGATAGCACTTTCAGCCAATCATTGCTCAGCTCAAGCTGGATAATAGTTGAACACCAAGAATGCAAGCCAATCAATGCCGATGGTCTCCACTTCAGACCTGCAGAGTGTCATGTTCACTACTTGTCTAACTTAAAGGGCACTGAGAATACTATAGCTTTTTTCACTTCCTCCAAAACAAAAGAAACAAAAATATTCTAACCTTCTTTTGTCCAAAAACATGCACAGAATCCAGGTGTCTGTACACGTGTATCTCTATTCATTTGTCTGTTGATTTTTTTTAAAAAAAAATCATTACTCTTGATAGCATACTGTTAGGATGGTTGTAAGGAAGGTTGAGTTTTAGAATATTTACAAAATGCGGAAAAGCAACATTGTATATAAATCAGTGTTGAACTGATTCGTCAGTAATTTGAATGAAGTAAGATGAACAGTAGCTTGGTATTCAGGATGGTTATAATTTTGTTTTTTAAAAAAATATATCAAGAAATGTGAATTGGCATTGCAGTATACTTTGGAAAACTGTAAATAACTCTTACTCACCCCCTCCTGTGCCTTTGTATGGGGATCTACATTTGGATACATATAAGTATCCAAAGGCTGCAAGTGGTTGTACAATTTGGCTACTTTGCTTAAATAGAATGCATTTTATGTTTGAAATAATCACATAAGTGAAATCATTAAGAAGTTGCTAAAATATGTGTGCTTTTTTTTTCAGATTGCCTGGCCTTTCAGATAATTATATTGCTGAAATTAAAACGCAGAAAAAAACAAAGTGCTGGATACCTGAAACAATAATAACTCAATGTCAAAAGATTACTGCATCAGAAAGTATAGTATATCAAGGTTAAGTCCTTATTTATATAAAAAGTAATGTCAAGGTTATATTAGGTTTTTTTTTATTTATCCAAAGAAAATATTTAGAAAGAAAATAGTTACCCTTAAACTGTGTGTTTTTGTGTGTGTGTGTGTGTGTGTGTTTATATGTGTGTGGGTTTGTGTTAGTTGTTTTCTAATAGCAGAAAAGGAGCAAATATTTGAAAAAGGCAGGCAGCTGTTGAAAGGGGTAGCCATTTTTGTCTCATTGTCAGTGAGGACTCTAATATGATTATCCATCGTGTCCATGATTGTCCATGTTTCTCCCTCTCCCTTTCTCCTGCATCATTGCTGAAACGCAACCTCATCATATAGAGGACAAACACTTTAGGCCTAATATAAAAAAGTTAAAAGTCAACACTTAAGCAAAGGACATCATCCCCTCTCCTCCAGAGTCAGACTAGGGAAGTTTTATCTCAATATCCAAGCTTTCAGCAACCAAGTTATAAGACCAGCATGATTTAATAAGAGAAGAATGTATTCCATCTGCTCAATAGGACAATTAATTCTTTCTGCCAATTACGAAAAAGTTTCCTTTCTCCCTCTTTCCCATTATGGCCCATTTGTCTCTTTTCCTTGTCTCTTCTCCATTTCTCCATCTAGTTCTGTTCTCCACTTTAGCTTTCCTGTCCTTCCTGTTTTCCCTAACCTCAACCGTAACATCTAAATGTGGACAAGACCTATTTTCCCTTCTTAACATCCCTGTGAGGTAGGTTGGATTGAGAAGAAGTGACTGGTTTGCATGCACCCATAACTTAGGGTACACCTCAGGATCTCCTCCTCCTCCTCCCTCTGAAAAGAGGAAGTATGGCTTGTGAATGAGAGACACAATGGTGTGCAGATAGAGGATCAATTCATTTCTAATATTGCCTTATTTACAGGCAATTAATTTTAAACAATAGTTATTAATTCAACGAAGAGATCAACCCCGACTGCTCTTTAGAAGGCCAGATCCTGAAGTTGAAACTCAAATACTTTGGCCACCTAATGAGAAGGAAAGACTCATTGGAGAAGAGCCTAATGCTGGGAAAGATTGAGGGCAATAGAAGAAGGGGACGACAGAGAATGAGGTGGCTGGATGGAGTCACTGAAGCAGCAGGCATGAGCTTAAATGGGCTCCAGAAGATGGTAGAGGACAGGAAGACCTGGAAGAACGTTGTCCATGGGGTCGCGATGGGTCGGACACGACTTCGCAGTTAACAACAACAACATTAATTCAACTAATATTTATTAATTTGTCCTAGAATTTCCCTCTTTAGAATGAGGCTTCAGAACCAATATCTAAATACACACACACAGGCGTAAAAATGGGAAATATGTGCAAACATTTTGGGATTGGGGGAAATCCCTAGAAGTGGTTTTACCTGGAGTTGGCAGCCCTAAGTTGACAAGTGTGTAATTTTTGTGCTTGTAAAAACATTAAATTCTGAGTTGACTTCCTTTTGAATAAGTATGGTAGTTTATCTTTATTTAATTTTAAACTTTTGTTTTTGTTTTCTGTTAGCTGCTAACCTAAGTGACAGAGCTGCTAAGCAAAAAGCTTTCGCTTCAATATTTGAAATGACTTCTTCTGAGCTAAGACATAAACAGTGTTTCAGTGGTGAACTCGTAGAGGATCAACACAGCAAAACCAATAAAATACCAGACTCACAAACCAATTTTAAGCATTTGGATGAGAAAAGACCAAAAAGTAAAAGCAGAAAAAGTGTTTCCAATACATCTGAAATATCACTTCCTGCTACCAAAAAGAATAATAGTTCTCTAATAAATCCAAGGCATTCCAAATCAATCTCTGAAATGAATGATCATGATACTAGATTGAATGTATCACCTCCTGAAACTGCTAATAAAAAAACTGATCCAATAAATTATGAAAAGGTAAAATAACTCCAGCATTGCTTTTCTAGTTGTATAGTAAATCAAAATAGTGATTGCTTTTAGTTTATTAACTATTTCTCATATTATTGATACATTAGGTAACCCTAATTAGCAAACAATGAAGAACAGATAGCACTAAGGATGCCACAGTATTTAATTTTCTTTCTTTCTTTTTTTTCAGAAAGCAAAATCAAAAGATGTGATTGAAGCAGCAGAAATGTTAATAAGTAAAATCAGCAAAAGATATAAAGAGAAGAATGGTGTAAAAAATACAGGAAAACCGTGGCAGTCATTTTCGGATAGCAGGTATTGTATATATATATTATTTTTATGTAACTGAAATGTACATAGATATTATATGTTAAAAGTAAATAGTTTGCAATATTTTTTCATTATCTCTTTTACTTTTCAATGTAGTTTTCTATATTTTCTTATTCTTATTCTTCTTGTGCCATATCCGTTATCGGACATTGGCAATCATGTTGGCGATCCTGTTTTTATCAGCAGCCGCACGAAAAGATGCTGCTGAGTTTTGTCCAAACCAGTCCCTTAGATTTTGAAGCCACAATGTTCTTCTTCTGCCTGGACCTCATTTGCCTTCAATCTTTCCCTGGAGGATTAAATGGAGTATGCTGTATTTTTCTGGGTGTCGCATCACATGTCCGAAATATTCTAATTTTTGTTTTTTAATTGTTTTGATGATTCCCTTGACTTTCCCAGGCCGCTTATCACCTCCTCATTTCTGATCTTGTCAACCCAGTTTTTATACGTAACAGCCGCCTGTAAATCCACATTTCAAATGCTTCTAGTCTCTTCAGGTGGCCTTCTGTCAGAGATCAACTCTCTGCTCCATAGAGCAGGATAGAAAAAATATAGCATCTGACAAGCCTGATTTTCAGTCTTAGATTTTCTTATGTGTATCTTTTATCTGTTTAAACATTTTCTAATATAACCATGAAATGGAACAAACGTTTTAGTGATTAACTATCTTTTTTCCCATCCTTTCATATTGCATTTGTGAAATTAGTTACATTGTATGTATTTATTTTGTTTATTAAATTTACATGTCACCCATTAGACGATTCTTTTACATAACAGTAGTATAGTTATAAGGTTAAAGTTATTCTGTTTATGAATAATGTCACAATTTTTTAAAGAAATGTTAATTATATTAATTTGAAGTTTAAAGATTGTGGAGCTGTTTCATTCTCTGCTACCTGAAAATACTGATAAAATATACTGAAAGTAATAAAATGCAATATGTAACTAATTCTATAAAAGTAAGCGATCTCAACATCTTTACTACCAATAACATACAGTAGAAAACATATTTTGGAAAATTGCTTATGGCAATATGGTTCAGGTAGTTCTCAATGACCGTTCGAAATGATGGCAGTGAAAATGGTGACTTATGACTGGTCCTTGCACTTCCAACCATTGCAGCAACCCCCGCCGTCACATGATTTCGAGGAATGTATTTCACATTGTGTTTCAATCATTTAATTATATTACTTAAGAGCAGTATTTAAATACAACCTTATTTCCAAATGAAGATTTCCAGCTTGGGACTGATCTGTGTTCCATCCATTTTTCTTACAGGACATCTTTAAATAAAATTGATAGCGATAATAAGGTATGTTTTTTTTTCTTTACAAATATGCCAGAAAATGATTTTAGATATTTAATTTTATAAACAAGAGTAGATTAAATACGTTTGAACTCTGCACCAAATAAATGGTTTTTGTTTCAAGTGTGAAATATATAGTAGCATTTTTTTCAGGTTTTGTAACTGAACTGATCATCATGTCTAGGCCAGTGTTTCTCAACCTTGGCATCTTTAAGATGTATGGATTCAGCTTCCAGAATTCTGGTTGGTGAATGCTGGCTGAAAAATTCTGGGAGTTGAAGTCCACACATTTTAAAGTTCCCAAGGTTGGGTATAGGCTGGTCTGTAATGTTTTATTACTGGATTACTCTGTAATTCAGAAATTGCCTAATTTGACTTTGCTGGCATGTCACACACACACACACACACATACAAACAAAAAGCAATTCATAATAAAGAATAATGATTTATATTACATTAAATTATTTAAATTTATTATTAAATAAATAAAATACTTGCATAATTGTAAATATTTTTTCAAAATGTCTATCCGAGGCAGCTCCAGGTCACACAAAATCTGCAAACTTTGGAGAATGCTCTTCTGTGGCCTTGCAACTTCTGAAAAGAGCAGGAAGCATGCCCTGATCTCACATGCTTTGGGGAGGCTCCAGAGGCCTCTCAGAAGGTCCTCCTAGCAGGGCCCCCTCACGTGGCTTCTAGAGGGTCTGGTGTATTACCAAAACTGACATAGAGTATCATCTGTAACATGCCTATCATAGGCTTGCCATCACCAGCTTTGACTGAATGAGATAATGCATAGCTGGGAGGAAAGCAGTTAAACCAATGACTCGATACACAAGGACTCCTCACAGCTAAATGACTGCCAAAACAAAACTTTGCTGTGGATGACTTAGAGTTCATTGACTGTTTTTTTTTTAAAGCCAGGAGCCACCTTTATGTGTAAGGAAAAACATCAGCAAAAAAAAAAGCAATAATTGCTTTGCAGTTACCATAATCTGTTACTTGATGTTGCTAAATAAGTAAGGTGTTAACTCTTACAGAAAAGCTGCCAGAAGAATGTTTTTGTTTTAAAACTAAGCATTAGGAAAACCTCAAAGAGGAGATGTGCCAATTGGGAACGTGAAAGGATTTAACTGCTCCCTTTGCCCTTTATGGGTTGGCTGAGCGATTCAGAGGTTTTATTTAAAGAAACTGTTAAAAAAAAACCATTTTTTTCTGTTTTCCCTTTTGAGGTGGAGGGGGTTTCTAGGAACAAGTTCTAATTTAAATAGATTTTTCAGTGGGTGACTATTGTAGGAATTTATTGTAATATTTTCAAAAATATTTAAAAATTATCCTCTTTGTCAAATTTTCTGCAAGATCAGTGACAGGTGATTTTCAGTGTAGATTTTACATTCCACCTACTTTTGTAGCCCTCAGGAGAAAGTTAAGGAAATAGTTGCTGATCTTGAGTTCCCATTGTTTCCTCTGGCCAGAACCCTCAAACTATTTTGAATTGTATTGTTTTATTCTTATTTTTTAAAATGTGAACTGCCCAGAGTTGTCGGGAGTTGGACAGGGTACAAATTTAACAAATAATGATTTTAAAAAATTATTGAAGCAGGCTTTGAATGAGACAGGATATTTTTTTCTTAATTTTAATTGCTAATTGTCTGACATTTGTTGATTACTTTTTTAAAACTAGCCCTACTTGGAACATAAGGACAGGATATATCTGTTTAATGAATACTCTTATTTATTCATTTCATTAAATTTGAAAAATGGGTAGTATTGATGTGTCATAAATCTACTTGTATAATTATTCTTTTATGCCTAGAAAAAAAGACAGAATAGAAGAACTGGAAATTTCAAAACTACAGTACATAACAATACTAATGAACAACATGTGTAAGTAAACAGTAATCTAATACAAATCTAGCCATTTGAGAGATGAAAAGATAAAACACTAAACAAAGTTTTATCTCTTTTGATAGGGATGATGTCTATGACTTTAATCTAAGTGGATTTGATGAACCTACAATAAAGCTTGGAGTAAGAAAATTATAGTATATAATATGTCAGTAACTATATTCTTCAACAATTCTTCAACAACATGACTTTTCATTATTTGGAATTTATGCTTCTTATTAATTCATTCCAAAATATAATTTGATTCTATAACAGTTTCATCCTTCTGTTGGCTTATGTTAAAATTGTATTCTGCTGTAGCTACCCAACTGTACTACTGGTATTTCTTAATAAAAAAGAAGAAAAGAATAGACAAAGTTAATAGAATTAGTCATCTCCATGTTATACGCAGTCTTCCTTAGTAATGGTAAGGATATTTCTGGTTAGTTTTGGTCAATGTTATCACAAGCTTAGCCAAGTCCAGTTTTGCTTGAGCATCTTCATGCTGTTGTATGCAAGCTAAGAACACAAGCTTACAGATTTACAAATCAACATTCAGTGGACTCATCTTTACTGGAGAGGCTGGATAAGGGTTTCTCAACCTTGATAACTTTAAGATGTGTGGACCTCAACACCCAGAATTCCCCAGCTAGCATGGCAGAGTTGAAATCCACACATCTTATCAAGGTTAAAAAAAACATTGTTTTTCAAAAGCCTTTTTTCAGAATGCTGGAGCCCTGAGCAGGAAATTGGGCTAGCTAGATCTTCTGTACGGATAGTCCTTAATTTATCATTGGTCCTTAATTTACTATCATTTATTCATTTAGCGACAGTTCAAAGTTACAACAGCACTGAAAAAATTGACTTACAACTGGTCTCCTTGCACTTATGACTCTCACACCATCTCCACGGTCATATGATCAAAATTTAGGCACTTGTCAACTTGCATGTATTTACAATAGTTGCAGCCTCCTGGAGTCACGTAATCACCATTTGCGACTTTCTCAGCCAGCTTCCAACAGACAAACTCAATGGGGGAAGCTGGATTCACTTAACAACTACATAATTCACTTAACAACTTCCGTGATTCCCTAAACAACCATGGCAAAAAATATAAAAATGAGCGTGACTCACTTTAACAACTGCCTTGCTTTGCAATAGGAATTCTGATCCCAATTGTAGTCATAAGTCCAGCACTGCTTGTAATGCCTTTGCTGATCCTTGCATCCTAAGTTTAGGATATTGTTTCTTGTATCCCATCATTAGAAATTACTGGCACACTAAGATACATTTATTTTGAAAACGTAATCAGTATTAAAACCTTATGCATTGTCCTGCTCATATAGTAATAAAGACAAATGGTATTTGTAAAGAAAATAAAGATTTTAAAGCCATATGTGTGATATTGAGGTCAGTTTAAATAAGTACCAATTATCTTTTGTAAAATAGTCTTCATAAAAATTACAAATATACAATTATAAAAATGTATACCATTTTCATTGAAAAAAATAGGAAGAATGATTGTTTACTTGACAGAAATATTTACAAATAGGCAGAAAAATCAGCGACAAATGGAACTATAATGCTTGTGCTCTTTATTTAGGTCCAGGAATTACATCTTACTAGTTTAGAAGCTACTCGTGAACTCCCAAAGAAAATGTAAGTATGTCTTCTATCAGCAGAAAAACTTGTAAATAAGAACTATTATAATAAAATTAGATGATTGAAAGATTTTAAATACATATTTTATATTGGCATGATAGAGGAAAAAAATCTCTAGAAGATATGTGTAGGTGCTTTACCTATGGAAAGAGGTTGTTTTCCACATATGCAAGTAAACAAAAAATTAACCCAAATGAAGTATTTATTTCCATTCTAATTACTACAATAAGATATTTTTTATTTGTTTTAGGACTCAGAAAAATGAAGCAAAAAGTATAACCCAAAAGAAGCAGGAAGGGAAGGTATTTTTTTAAAAGGGACATAATTTTAGTAAAAGTTGTATTTTGTAAATACAAGGATGTTTATAGTAATAGTTCTCCTTGGCTACTATTATGTATATTTATTATTGTTTGGTTGGATTGTGTTTTTAATGCTATATCATATGTTGCTGTTGCTAGATGGACAGCTATGCAGGAAAGTGGTGTGGGGAGAGAAATACCACAATTTTACAATGTGAAATTTTAATTTTTTGAAAATTTTTATTTAGTTGAATTTTACTTGCTTTAATTTAAAATACTATATATCAGGGATGTGCTGTATTACATTTCCTTGATAGCAACTAGACAAATCAGTTAATTAAATTAGTAGAATTGTGCTTTAATAAGATCTTAATACTGGTTTTTACAGGATTGCATTGGTTTCCAAGTAGAATATGCTAATGAAGTTATTTAAGTCTTTGAAGAACTTGTATCTTTGACATTTGAGAAAATACATCAACTCGAATTTGGCAGATTGAGATCTAGATTTTCATTTATATGCATGGTATGGGATAGGTTAGAATATTTTAATAGACCATTCAACTATACAGTAATTGCTTCTAAAATATATTAGTAGATAAAATGGTCTGGTGTTTCCTTGCCACATCTAATCAGAACAAGTATTTTGCAGTTCTATAAAAGAATAAAAGTTCTTTTAAACCAAAAAATACATATTTTTCAAAGGAAATGATTTCTTTTTGTTCTATAGGGCAAGACAAATAGAAATTACAAGCATCTTTTCAGTGACACAGACACCGAATATAGAGGTGATGATACGAAGACAGATATTAGCTGGTTAAGGGAATCAAATAGAAAGCCAAAACCTCAGCTTATAAACTACACCAGAGCCAGAAAACCAAGGAAGTCCAAAACTCTGGAACCAGGCAAGATGTATATTTATTACAAAGTCTATAAATCAGATTATTTTTCTGTAATTAAAATGCAGTTCTCTTCAGGTCAATTCAAATATTGGTATTTAAATGAATTCCAGAATCTGGATAGGGATGCTCCCTCGAGTTTCCCAACAGGAGATTGCTAGGTAGAATACAATCCAACTAGTATTCATTCTTACACAATACACTCATACACAATTGACAATACTAGCTTTTGGTACAGGTCAAACATTGTTATCTCTCTACAATTACCCATTTCTGGTTGGATTTTTAATAAAAAAAATGGACCTAGAAATTGTTTGACATGGCGGAAAGGAAATAGAGTAGCTTTATATTTGCCTGCTAAATACATATTCAGAAGTAAGTTCTGCTGAGTTTAGTGGTATTCACAATGAGGATTGGCCTTAAATTGTTTATTTGTAGTATATATACAGAGAAAAATGCAAGTTTTTGCTGTCTCTCAGATTTTTAGTTTATTGTGAACAAAACAGCTCTGATTAATTTCTGGAGTTGGATATTTTATTTCTTCTTGCCATTACTAATCAGAATACATGTTTCATTTTCCCTAGAAGCATAAAAGTACTTTTAAAATATAGCTTATTTTTCAGATTTTCAAATTTAAAAAACTCTTCTATACTTCCTAATTCTTTTGCACACTTTTTTATACTACTTTGTTATTTGTTCTTCCACTACTATTGCAGATGCACAGAACTAGAGATATGTATGTACTGTATATGACCCAAAACATCCCTACTCCTATACTGAGGCTACACCTTTGCTTCTTAGTATAGCACACTTTGCATATCTTAAATTACATTCTAGCACACTACATTCCAATAAGAAAACACTAAAATATTTTAAAATATTTTATCTTAAGTGTATTTTACATGTCCCTTGATTTTTGCCTCTTGTTATTTTATTTACCAACAAATAATTAATTTGATGTCATTGAGAAAATATGAAAATATATTACATATACATAAAACATTTTCTCCATCTCCAGTGCTTGTCCTGAAAGCACAGTTAGAAATTTGAGGCTCCAAGATTGCATGTTGGCCTTGAGCAACGTTTTGCAGCTTCCAGCTTCCCCTCCAACCACAGTCACCAAAATGCCTGCCCTCCTTTTTGCCACAGGAAGAACACACATTCACACAAAATCAAGCAAACTTTTAAGCTTTAATTTATTTTAAATAAGAAAATCTTTCAAACTCCTTACCCTAGGAAAATACAGGAAGTGTGGCATGGCCTCACTTTTACTATTCACTGTTTCAGCATTGATAATCAACATTTCTGCAGTTTTTTATCTGAGCGACAGGAAAAAGTTATGTGCATATGTGAAGGACAAGAAGCAGGGAAACAAGTAGTCAAGTACTGAGGTGGCCATAGTCCACATTGAGTACTACTTGGCACTGTTGCCAAATCGCTGTAATCTGGACTGGAATTTCTGAAGTTAGTTTAAGAGCCGCACAGGAGACAAGCAGTTAAGGTTGCTGTACAGAATTGTTTGACTTTTCTAGGGGCATCTTCTTGCTTACCATTCCCACCCCATCCCATATCTTGATCCCATATTAGAGATTGTCTAATAATTTCCGGAGAGTCTTGTATCTACAAGAAAATGAAAGTAAACTTCAGTCTGAGATCAATTTTAATAAAGTGTTTATCTATTTATCTATCCACCCATCCATCCATAATCTATCTATCTATCTATCTATCTATCTATCTATCTATCTATCTATCTATCTATCTATCTATCTATCTATCTATCTATCTATCTATCTATCTATCTACCTACCTACCTACCTACCTACCTACCTACCTACCTACCTACCTACCTATCATCTAGCTAGCTTGCTAGAAATCTGTTGTCAGGAATCTGTTTGATCTTCCACGTGGTGCAGAGTTTGTCTCCCAGTTGATGTCAGAGTAATTAAGTCCCCCATTACTACTGTGATGTGCTTCCTACATACCTTTGCTAGCTAACTAGCAAAAATTTCATCTATTTCCTCTGTTTGGTTGGGTGGCCTATAGTGTACACCTGTGGCAATGTCATTTCCCCCCCCCTTTTATTTTGACTCAAATTCATTT
This sequence comes from Protobothrops mucrosquamatus, assembly GCF_001527695.2. Lineage (NCBI taxonomy): Eukaryota > Metazoa > Chordata > Lepidosauria > Squamata > Viperidae > Protobothrops > Protobothrops mucrosquamatus. The sequence continues at coordinate 301,079 of NW_015388826.1, forward strand.
GAGACAGTTTTTATCATTGTTATGCTCTATTTCTGTAGAGATGTAGTTATTTCTTATATAGAGAGCAACTCCACCTCCTCTTTTATTTGGCGTGTTTCTTTTAAATAACTTAAATCCCTCTAGCTCTGTGTTCCATTTGTGGGTTTCATCTCACCAAGTTTCCGTAATGGCAACAATATCATATTTGCCCTCATTTACCTGCATTTCTAGTTCAGCCTGTTTATTTCACATACTCTGTGCGTTGGTGTATAGACATTTGAGTCCTTTATAACTGACCCCGTGTTTACTTTCTACATAATCTGTGTGGTGCCTGAGTTCCCCTATTTTCTTATCACCTGTTTGATTAGTGCACTTGGTGTGGCACTCACTATTAAAAGCTTGATTTTGCTTGACAGCAAGTTGATATTCTTGTCCACACACATCTCTATGTTACATATAATTTCTAGATTGTCGGGGACAGGAATGTTCTGTATTAATTAACTCATTGTCCCCATTGTTCAGTTTAAACATCTTTACGTAATTGTGGATTGATTGTGTAATTCTAAAATCATGTTGAAAATGCCTTGGTAATTTCTTTATTAAGATGATCAGAAGCAGTGAAAATTGAATGCTAATTGTTTTGATCATTGTAGTAGGATATAATTAACCTTGGGCTTGTTTTGTCATTAATGTTGAATTTTTAGATAATTTCTCTGTATCACCAGGGATGAGGGAAATATCTCCACCCCCAAAAAGCAGAAGTAATAAGGTAACTCTTTCAATTGTTCTTTTTTACAAGCATTGAAACTGTCTGTTTTGCACACAGAAAGAGTTAAATGATCAGATTATTTTTTTAAGATGGTCTGTTCAATCTGCTATTCAATGAGAAGAGTTTCTGTTAAAAAAATATTATTTTATCCTGAGCATAAGAAAAATAACTACCATTTTTTCTACTGTGCTATTCTTGCCTTGATGAATTGTCTTTTGTTTTTTAATGTGGTATATTAATATTTGAAGCTTATTGTATTAAGCTTGTACGGATGACTGTATTTCTTATGAGGTTATACCTAACTGAAAATCCATTTTTGACCAGTTTGTCCCTTCTTGGGGTGAATTAAGACATTGAAATTTCCCAACAAGATGTGATCATCCAGTGTACTTAACATGGCCTTTTCTGAACTACCATCCTCTATAGGTGTTCCTATTCTCCTCCTGCCAGCTTGTCTGGTTGAGATGTAATAATAACAGTATTATGTCACTAGAGAGATCCAGATAGGGAATTCTGACATAGAGTCTCTGAAGCCAATCTCTGTACTGAATTTTACTTTGTAAATAGCTATAAGACATGCTGAACAATTAGGAAAAGATCTAACTTTAATATTAACACAGTGTGCAAAGTATTTTTTAAGAACCTATTTCTAAAAATCAGAATGATAACGATGATGGGGAAAGAATACTACCAACTAGATCAAAAAATCTCAGAAAAGCAGCACGAGACAAAAAATATTACAAAGAACTCTCAAGTTCAGAGATAGAGAGTGAAGAGGAAATTTCTGAATATTTGAATAAGAAGAACACTTCAAATGAATATGTAAGCTTTGCATTTTATTGTACCTTTACTAAAAGCATATGTTCCTGGAATTTGTATTTTAGGGAGTCATTATTTCTGTTTCTGTTTTACCTGCAATATGATTTTCAAAAGAATGGAATAGTATTTAACAAAGAGGAATAACAGTACACTTAATTCAAAGAAAAAAAAAGTTTTACATAAATTTTAAATATTTTTTAAAACAAAACCATTATCTCAGCTACTTTTAATAAGTTCAATTACAATGTCATTTAAAATGTTATCAAAACCAACATCTTTATATGAATTCAATTTAAGCAGCATAATTCTTGGAAAATACAGGGAATTCTCTGACCTTAAATATTTAAGGGAGCAATTTTATGATTTCCTGGGAGGAGACTTGTAAACATAGGATGGTGTGGGCTGTTGTCAATTACTGCAACGGGGGAAAAAAATCCCCAGTTAAGTGAAAAATCCATGGCAGCAAGGATTCCTATAGTACAGTTAGTCCTTGACCTATGATTTGCCCATTGTGGTCATAAGTCACGATGGTTGTAAAGCAAGTCATCATGTGACCAATTTTACTACTAATTTTTTTTGCAGCAGTCCTTAAGCAAATCTCCATGGTCATTAAGTGAATTCACAGTCATTAAGCAAACACCACAATCAATCACGGTTTGCTATGAGGCATTTTTGACAAAAACTGGAAATAAGCACCAGCTTTCAGCAAAAATCATGGTCAGATAACACAGGATGCTGCAAACGGCTGTAAAAGCAGGCTGGTTGCCGAGCACCCAAAATGTGATCATGAGACCGCAAGGGGGGCAACTATCAGAACTTCACAACCAGGTTGTAAGTACATGGGGGTGGGAGAGTTCATTGTAACTTCGAAAGGTCACTAAATGACTGATCGTAAGTCAAGGACTACATGTATCCTTGCCTATGCTGTTGCTGATGTTTCACAGGCAGCAAGTCATGACTATGTTATTCTGGATGTAGATCATGGACTCCACTGTTATCCCGAACACAAAGCAGGGTGAGAGTTACACAGGAGCTGCAGCTGGCATAGAAAAGACAAATCAGAGTAGAGATGAAATATGAAGAAAGGGAAACTGCCATGATAAAGACAAAAGAAACAGGGTGGGAAACAAAACTGTATGAGGTGAAGGAAAGAATATAGACTAACAGAGCTGGGAGAGACCTTGGAAATATTCTGGTCAAAAGAAGGGAGAGAGAAGCTCGTTTGATATTATAAAATTAAGCAAATTCACTAAGCAAACAGACTGGTGTTTTGAATTTATCAACAAGTATGAGACAAATCACAAGTAATGGTTTGGAGAAAAAATATCTTATTGGGTAAGATAGGTCTACAAGTGCTTGTGAGTAGTTTTAGTACCTTAAAAGACTAATGAAAACACAAGACTTACAAGCATCCAAGGAGGAAAGTAAGCTGAAGAAAAAATGGGTAGAAACATGATTTTAGCACAGTGGAAGTTTTACTTGCGTTTCTACCTGGAGCTTCCATTTTGTTTAAGGGAAACTAGATTTTTTAAAAAATAACATTTTAAATACTATTTTGCTTCTTTCAAAAATGCACAGTTTAATTAGTGTGCAGTGAAACTGTGTCTGATAGGTTTTTGTATCTCTAGCCAGAACATAAAATTACAGCAAAATCTAGAGCTGTTAATCAATCCGAGATACAACAACATACACTTGCCAGTGAGACAGTCAAAGGAAAATTGATAAATCAGCCAAAAAGACCTACTAAAGAAAAAGATGACATGATAAAAAAACAAATGGAATTACCATCATCTCCTTCATCTGGGAGTCCACCTTTCTCTGAGATAATGAGATGTAAGATTTATGTTTTGTTGTTACATTTAATTCTAGTAGGACAGTCTTAACTTAAATTTATGTACTTGAGATTTTTCACCAGTTAACAATTTTTGGATAACTATAAGGTATATCTGGTCAGCTTAGTAAACTCCAGCAATTTTGCTATAATATTTTTCCAGCACTATGTTCAGACACTTTGACTTATGCTTAGCTATAAATATACCTTATCACAATAGTTAGCAATGTCTGTAGCGCATAGAAGAGCCCGCTCATGCAATCAGGTATATTTACAATTAACCATAAAGCTATGGATAACCACTACTTTTCTCTCTCTCTCTCTCTCTCTCTCTCTCTCTCTCTCTCTCTCTCTCTATCTATCTATCTATCTCTCTATCTATCTATCTATCTGAACTTCCAATAGGCCTGACCCAAAAGTATAAACTAAAATAGTATCCTTTTCTTAATGCAAATCACACTGTTTTTCTTTTTAAAAAGTGTGACTCCTGGGTGCAGGAATAAGAACATCTTATGCCTGCACCTGGGAATCACATTTTAAAAAAAAGAAAACAGTGTGATTTGCATTAAGAAAGGATATTATTTTAATTTATAGCTTAGAGTTGGTTTAGTCTAAATTTTCTTATAGCAATTTGCTTCTTAAACATAAGCCACATTATTTGGATATAACTTCCATGAGCATGTTTTTTTTTCCTCAAACGCATTTTGGGTGGACTTTAGGTAAGGCAAAGCTGAATATTGGCAGTTTAATGCTGGTCTTTGTCCAATTGTGAAGTCCAGTTTGAGTGAAATACCCACACTTATTTTCAGACGGTGTTGTTTTACTGCTGTAAAAGTCACCTTCTAATAGTTTTCATCTAAAATAAAATGGCTTGCTAATCACTTTTCAGTACTGAGGCTGAAAAAAAATATTTAAAGGAGTACTTCCCAAAGACATGTTGCTGGAACCCAACTGCCCTTAAAAAGTTGAGATGTCCGTATTTTTAGAAAGGTTCAGAGGCACTTTGGAAGCTTTATCAGGTTCTAATAGTCCACATGTCCATGCACAGGCACTTCTGCTGAGACTGCTGGCCAAGTGAAGTGGCTATGCAAGCCCAGGCATATGGAGATGATATGGGGAAAGTTTTTGAAACTTTGCTGAACCTTCTGAAGGATTCATTGGTGTCAGTGCTTCTAGGAGGAATGTTACGTTCTCACCAAAATCCTTTGTGAAGCACTTCAAATCCTTCCATAGCCCACAAAAAATATCATTTCTGAACTCATTTCAGTCACAAAAAAACCTGTAAAAACGAGCTGAGGATGCCCAGTTTTAAAAAGTAGATTTAAAATATGTTCTTGCTACACAAGGTTGCCCCAGAAAAGCAAATGCAACCAACATATGAACTACATCTTGTCTTTTCTTAGATTTCCTTTACAATTTCTATCTTGTGATAAAATAAAAATATTTTAAATGTTTTAGAAAAGACATTGTATTCTCTCAGATGAGCGGTGTGGTGGGCTAGTGGTGAAGGTACTTGCCTCCCAATCGGAAGGTTGAGAGTTCAATCCTAGGTAGCAACTGTGGTTTCCCTCCTAGGGTGCAAAGAAAAAATAATCTGTGAACTCCACGTGGCATCAGGAAGGGCATCCGACCAGTAAATGCTCAGCTCCATCCAGTTGCCCTGACTCTACCCTGAATTAAGGGATTTACAGGGTTATAAAAAGGAAGTTTTATTGTGTTTTCTCAGATATATCATGGCCCATAGCAAAAAAACTGTGGGAAACATTTCCTAAAAATACTGTAATTTATTGTGCATTGTAACATCATTGTAGAGGACTAAAGCTCAGCAGCACCGCATTTCTCATGAAAAAATTATTGGAAAGTAGGAAAGCTTTTTGTTTTCAGAGTACTGAGCTTCAGGGACTAATGTACTGCACAATACAAGGCAACTTTATAGTTTTATTTTTCAGATGTAGATTCCTCATTTGAACTGCTCATAGTTTAGCATTTCAGGGAATACAGCAATTTGTGTCTATGTCTGTTTGCTCCCTTTCCAGCACAAATTTGCAATTTCACTTCTGTTTTAGATTAGTCATAACTTGGTACGATTTATCTACCTTGGTATGATTTTTAAAGCTGGAGGATCGATTGTAGTACATCTTAAATTTGGAAAAAAAGGACTTGGGTAGGTCAGACATGGATCCAATCAGTTTCAACCGTTAGTTCATGAAATTAACTAATTTTAACAACAACAAAAATGGGATTTCAATGATACATCTAAAATAGAAGCTTCTGATCTGGGCTGTGCCAGAGAGAAGAATACACGTGTAAGGTTGATTTAATGTTATATGTTGTAGCCAATATTTTAAAGTCTGTTTATGGAATTTGTTAAGGTTATGAGAAACATAGAGAAGAATCTACTGAAGAGCACATATCAATGAGAAGGTCATCCTTATCGTCCTATCTTGAAGAATTAACACCTGACAAGGAGAAATCCTTAGAAAATATTAAAGAAAATTCTACTATGGGAAAAATTAATTCAGAAAATGAACTATTGAAGGATCTTTCTGAAAAGGGAAGAAAACTGGTATTTGAAACTGAAGATCTCTCACCTGTGATAAGTCCACTTTCTTTGGTAAATATTTACAACCTATTTTAAAATGAGGTTTTCCACTTCCACTGTTTGCTTTTCGGTATTAATTTAAAACTCCCGATCTTCTGCACCGATAGTATAAACCCAGATTGGCCCAGAGGGGTCCTCCTAGAATTTGGCCAAATGGAGGTGATATATGAATTACAAAAATCAAGAGAAGAATAAAAAATACCTTTATATAAAAACCAACTGAGTAAACTGA
>NW_015388826.1:308334-310658 GCF_001527695.2 Protobothrops mucrosquamatus
ACCGACCCCTGAGGCACCCCACATGTTAGGGGTCTAGGAGTCGACCTCTGTCCCCCTGCCAATACAGACTGCGTACGGTCGGTGAGGAAGGAGGAGAACCACCGCATAACAGTGCCTCCCACTCCTAACTCACCGAGACGCCGCAGCATGATACCGTGGTCCACGGTATCAAAAGCCGCTGAGAGGTCCAAAAGAACAATGTGCATGTTTTCAGCTAAGTTTTAAAAGAAGAGAGTACAGAAGCTAGCTGAATTTCCCTTGGAATTGAGATTAAAGGCACTGAGATTATTTTTTATCTTTGCTAAAATTTACATGAATTTAGATGCAATGTGGCAGAGCCTACATTTTCATTTCTGCTTCTGTTCTTCACAGATAACTTGGATGGTGATAGTTTAATAATTAGTTTACTTATTAAGAATATTGGAATTGCAATGTGCAATTAATCATATTGGGAGTTCATCTTAGCATATGTATGTGTGTGTGTATATATATATATATACACGAAATCTACGAAAACAAATATATATATAAAGTTCTTACAGAACAATCATAAGAATAAATACTAAAATAAATAAATGAAGCTTAATTGCAGAGTGAATGTATTTAGAATTTCAGGTTTGCAATGTAAAACTTTATATGCTGAAAATAATGGATAGGATTGCAACCTTAAATATTTCTGTTGTTTTTAAATTGGAGAATATTTATTTATTAAATGTATATGCTTGTATACTCACTACTATTAACTATGTTTTTATTGTAGTCCAACCTTAGCCCCTTCAATAGAAAAAAACCATTTATCAATTATAAAAATTCAGAAATTCCCAAGGATAAAATCTGTGAAGCTGATGAAGCAGTGAGCATTACAATGGGCTATTTAGATAAATCATTTCATACAGAAATAGAAGATACATCTGAAAATATCATGAATAGTAGAGGAGAGGTATAATATTGTCAAGATAATTTTGACTTTTTTTGGTAAATTGGTTTTATCTAATATAATTCTGTTGTTGTTACTAACTTAAGTTCAGTTTAAATGTGTTTCTGGTTTAATAGTTTAATCCAGAATTGCTCTTTTATAAAGAAAAACATCCTACTTGTCTTATAACCATTCCTTTGTTCTATATTAAAAAGAATGATTTCCTTTTTATCTTTGAAATGTAAAGGCATATTTTTATGAATGTCAAATTATTAAAAACCAAGCGTCGAATAAAATCTTATACATGTATTCTGATGTATATTAGAAGAATCTAAATTATTAAAGAGAAAAAGTCTCTACGTTGATTAATATGTCATTATTTTTAGGCTTCTTTACCTCCATCTCAGTTAACCACGCCTTGCAGAAGCAGAGAAGGATTACAGCATGAAGAATGTCTTATTGATGTACACGAATCTGGTATAGTTTCATAAAAATTATAAATACAGATTTTCCACAATTATACAGAGAATGGAAATCTCTATGTTTATGGCAATGTGCAGGCTAGTTATTTTAAAATACTGTCTTTTTTGCTAAAATTTTAAACTGTCCAGAGTCATTTAGAAAGTGAGATGGACATTGTATAAATCTGATTAGTAAATAAATGAATAAAATAGACCAGTGATGGCAAACCTTTTAGAGACCGAGTGCCCAAACTGCAACCCAAAACCCACTTACGTATCATCAGGTGCCGGGTGGGCGTGGCCCATTGGGTGAGCGTGGCTGCGGTGGTAACGGCAGACTGGGTGGGACTAAAAAAGTTCAATCAATCAATTCCAACTTTGCAAGATCTTTTTTTTCCCTGTGAGAAGTTGAAATTGACTGATTGATTAAACCTTTTTTTTTTGTACACGGCGGCGGAGGCCTAAAGTGAAAAGGTTTTATAAAACCCAGCTGAAGGCCTAGGACTGGGGCGACGGTGCGCGTGCCCACAGAGAGGGCTCTGAGTGCCGCCTCTGGCACCCGTGCCATAGGTTCGCCACCACTGAAATAGACATTCTTACCGTCCCAATTTTCTTTATTATTGCTAATCACTGCATTATCCATGGAGACCGTTTCTCGTTATAATATTGCCCATTCGCCTCCCTTCCAAAATACGTCTTGTTGTACTGCCGCTGTAGTTTTTAGTGGACTTTTCATTACCGAGAAGGAAAAAAAAAAATCAGTGACAGTTTTCCTGAGGTGTTTTGAACATTATTTGGAGACATCCTCTTCAGGATGTCTAAAATGTGCAAAGCAGCATTGTTACTATTTTTATAACATGTGTTTAAATATAATCTTATTAAAGGACCTACAATACATCCTAATTTCAAACGACTGTATCAGGAAGATACAGAAAATTACTCTGATG
>NW_015388826.1:310669-320256 GCF_001527695.2 Protobothrops mucrosquamatus
AAAAAAAAAATCAGTGACAGTTTTCCTGAGGTGTTTTGAACATTATTTGGAGACATCCTCTTCAGGATGTCTAAAATGTGCAAAGCAGCATTGTTACTATTTTTATAACATGTGTTTAAATATAATCTTATTAAAGGACCTACAATACATCCTAATTTCAAACGACTGTATCAGGAAGATACAGAAAATTACTCTGATGATGAAGAAGAAATCAGGAGAGAGGAAAGGAAAATAAAGCTTCTCCCTAGAAAGTTATTCAAAGCAGATGATAGCACTTATAAAGGTGAGTTGTAAAAATCATTGGAGTAAGAAATGACACAAGTCATATATGGCATATAATAAAGCTGTGAATTTATGTCACTTTATGTTACTTTTCAATTTGAGAGGACCATGCTACCAATCTGCAAGCTCTTTTGATTTCATTTTGGATTTGCTAGAGTCAGTAATCTTCAGACTTTTTGAGTATGAGATTTATTTTTTTTTGCAGATATCTGATAAAGGGTAATTTTGTAGTTTAATAGAAACTTGTATTTTATTATCTGTTGTCTCAAAATAAAAATAATAGCAGGAAGTTTCTTTGAATAGAGGAGTCATCAGTAATGGTTTTACAAGAATTTATTTTTGACAACACGCAGTTCAAAAATAGTATTACCTCTATATATTAGTATTTAATCTTTTTATAGGAAGCTGTAATTATTTTTCTGTTCAGAGAATAAAGCCCTCTGGCAACTTGCTAAAATGGTCCAAAGAAGCAGTGACCTCCTGGTTTTCTGTCCGTTATTCCCAACACTGAAAATTGCTTACGCCATATTAGGGGAATATTCTCTGAAGAAGATGTGTTAAGTCTTGTAGAGCACATTAGAACTAAAAAGATAATTCAGTTTGAGTAAATAACATCTAAATCTTAAAATAGCATTCTTTTTCAGTATCTGAAAGCTTATCTACTTTTTCTGTCAATGAGACGTCTCTTTTTGATGGGGAAGGCTGGGATACAGACTGTTCAAATGTAGAGATGATTTGTCAGAAGCTTCATAAGGAATTTGCTAGGAAAATACAGGTGAATATTTATATCTTTCTTGGAAGTATATATTTAGTGCATGCTGCCTTTGTCTCAAATATTCTGGTAATGATGGACATCTGTGTTTTTGCATGTATATTTGTGTGAATGTGTAACATAAACATTCATTCTACTCTTTTATAAAGGTTATTCTTTATAATCTCATTGTAGGGTCATATTTCCATGTATATTCAGAATATTACAGAAATTTGAATTTATTGTTTTTGCTCACCGAATTGAATGTATAGACAAGAATGTGTGTCTGTGTCTTGGTTTTCTTCAGATGTTTCAAAATGGCTACCTTCAGCAGAACGAATTTTGAAACAACTAAATCATTCTGCATTCCCAACAGAACACAACTTAAAATATTTCAAATGTCCTGGACATAAAAACGATGAGAACAAAAAAAAAGCCCTTTGAACCTTAATTATTGTCTTCAGGGCCAAACCATAATCTCCAGAAGATTTAGTTAAAGGATTTATTTTAAAAACAGTTTTTAAAATTTTAAAGTATCCATAGGTAATAACAGGAATACCATTCTGCTCTCTCCTATTGAGCGATCAGTTAATATATCACATTCTAGAATCAGAAAATATCCCAAGGGCTCTTCCCTTTGTACATTAAATAAATCCACAGGCATTTATAGGCACATTTATAGGCAAAGGAGTTGATATTCTTTTCAATTACAGGTAATTCTCATTTAGTGACTACAATTAGGGTTGGCAACTCATTTATTAAATGAAGTGGTCACTAAATGAAACCACAATTGTGCTTATGCTCTTACTTCAGCGTTCTTTGCTTTACAACCTGCAAAGGTCATAAATGTGAGAATTGGTTGCAAAGTCCGTGAATGTTCACTGAACAAACAGTTACTAACTGAGAACTACCTGTATCACCTGTGCCAGCCTGACGATAAACAGTGCTGGCCTGAAGACAAATTGTCAGACACTAATAATACTTCTATTCCTGTGGGTTTCGAATTTTTATTTTTATTTTTTTTAAAAAAATCATTTAAAAACAACGATTTTTTTAAAATCTTGGATAATTCTTGGACAATTTTTGGTAGATATTGCTTTCCAGGCTATTGAGCAGCTCAACAACAAAATTATTTTATCATGCCTCATGGCGTGGCGAAAAATCCAGAAACATTTGGGATTAAATACATACAGTGATAAAAAGAATTTTAAAGATTAATATTCAATTGAAACCATACCTTTTTGTTGAAACTAAAGGATAGAAAGTGAGAAAAGAGATATGGAGGATTGTTTTTGTATATGATAACGGCTGTGAGATTATACACAAATTTGAAAGACTTTGACATACCCAAAAGCAAGGAATGGCTAATGACGATGTCAAAATTAGCAGAAATAGCAAAATTATCTTTTACTCAATGCCTGGAGACTCCTTATGGACTCTGCTGAAAAAAAAAGAAAAAAAATCAATTTTGATTTATGAGTTTGGTGATTAGAAAATAAAAAAGAAGGAAATTATGTTGTCATCTTAGAGAGAGAGAGGATAAAAAAACAAATGTTTTTCTATACTCTTTTTAAATGATTGCTGCCGTGTATATATGTTTGTGTGTGTGTGTGTATGTATGTGTGTGTGTACAATATGTTTGTGTATGTATGTGTATATGTAGATATAGTATTGTTAAACAAGAAAAACCTTTCAGGATGATTGATGATTTGAGATGTTTAGGTTACATGGACATGATAGGATTTCACAATTTTTAAAAAAACTTTTTTTTTAATTTCAGTCCATGCTCAGTTTGAAAGGAATAATGATGTAACCTTTGTATTTTTAGAACCGATCAAAGAAAATTGATTGTTTTGCAAAGCAGTCACTGCAAACAGCTAACCAGCATATGTACACAATGGGAAGAGATGTACACAAGCACAGGTTTGTATAGAATGAATTCCCAGAGTTTCATGTTGTTGTTATTATAATATGTGTTGTATATTTAACTTTTGCTTATATTTTTCCAGAACCAGACAGCTGGAAAAACTTCATTCTTGCCTCCTGAAAGAGCTTGAAAGTTTTGAAAGAGATTCACAAATATTGAGAACTATGGAAAAAGATTTTTCGGTATGTTATTTTCCTTTAGAAAAATATTAAATTACTTAAACGTATTTTAATAAATAACTTTAAAAAAATATTAAAGCAAAGTATATTCTTTGAATTGGTATAAAAAAAGGAAAACATACCAGTCAGCTTCTAAGGCTGGCTTTGGTGTCACGGACTATAAAACAAAATTTTGCAACTAATTGTAGTAAATCATTCCAGCAGTGGTAAATTGCTCCATAGCTTTGTTTCCCCAACCATTGCTTGGAACTGAACAGTTTCTAAATAGGAAGGAGACAAAATGCTTTCCAGCAGCAGTACTAACTTGTAACTACTATCGCTATTTTATTTTTTTAAAGGAAAGGTCAACTCCTCATTTATTAACTCTGGCCCATTTTTGATTTGGTGCAATGCAAAAGCCTCAGTACATTAAATGGATATCTGGATTAAAATTTCTAAGACTGGAATCAGTTTTTTTTAAAAAGAATGACATCATGCTTTGAGATTGAATATGATCATGATTCACTGTATCTCTTACTTCACCCTACATTTTTACAAGTCTGAGCTGCTCAATAAAAATGACTTCATTATGCTGTCTGAAAATTTATGGGCCTTAGCAGAAAGTCTTGTAAGCAAGTGATTAAAATAGAGCATGAAATCATTACAGCTTGTAGTAAAGTTATATTTGATTTATGTTTAAAGTCTAATGAACTCAAATTTGTATTTCACATTGGCTATTTTTAGAATTTTTCAAAGAAGCATTTTGAAACATTTAGCACTTACAACAAGAATGAGCAGCAGAGGTTAGTATATTTCCTTTTTATTATAATATAACAAAGACATTCTATTATCAATGTAATAATAATTATTATAATTATACTTTTAAAAGCCATTAATTTATATTCCTTAGGAGGTGTACGATGTAATAATAATATCTGAAAATCAAAGTTGATAAATGATGGCGTAAGCCAGCCATGGTAGTCCCAGTGATTATCTTTTTTCTTTAAGAAAATTTTTATTTTCATAATCCTAGAATTTCAGCTCACTCATTGACAGAGATTCTCAGTATAATTAAACCAAAGCAAACTGTGTATGGAATTTACTGCCATAAAGTGTGATGACGACTTTTAAGGATAAACCTGTTATTTGGATAATATAATCCATAGTGCTTAAGTGTTACCTTCAAAGGTTTATAGCCAAGGTGGCACTGAATACCATTTGGCAGATAGGAATCAGCAGAGAACATCTATTATCTTTATTCCTTGTTGAAAAATATTTCCAGAGATATTTAGTGGGCTGTCAGTAGTATGGAATCAAAATGCAGGACTCAAAACCAATAATCAAGGTTCACTGCAGTATTTATATTTAATTGTGCACAATGGAGGGATATCCTCCCAAAAAAATTGAGAAAAAATGATGCATAAGTAATAAACAATGTAAGCATGCATACAATTCTCAAGTTACTCCCCACCCTTCTACTATTATTATCTTCAAGAAAGAAAACTTATTATCTTCAAGAAAGTCTTAGAAAAAAAAACAGGTCAGTAGGTTGCCATATAAATGTTGATAAAATTTACTGTGACACTTCAAGACCTCTATGTGTCTGTTTGATTAACACACATTCCTTCCAGGTTTCTCTTTTGCTGATATGCTCCCATTCCTCCGAGCACTTATTTTCCTCACAGTAGTAACAGGTTGCTAAAGCAGCTGGCCTTGATCCAGAAGGGCTGCAGTCTTGTGACTATAAGTCTGGCTACATAAAATGGAAACAAGTGTTTTTTTATTATGAATATTTTTCTCTATGTCAAAGCAAATAATTCAAATGTTGGTTTGATCTACGCTTTCTTAGATTCCAGAATCTTAGAACTTCATTTGAGAAGAACGTTTTCCATACTGCTGATCAAGAGGAAAATATTTTTCTGTCTCAAGTATGTATTTTTCCTTGTGGCTGGCTGAGGTGATCATAATGGTTAAGGCAAAAGAGGGAAATAATGATCTAATTGGGGTCAGAGCAGGAAGGTCCTTATCATTAGCTAGCACAAAATAAAGTACTTGGGGTTTCATTGAGAAAACAAGGAAGAAATTAGCTTGAATTAGTAAGGTTTTGTATGCTAGTCAAAAGTACAGTTGGTTTAAAATACACTCCCCTTCTAAAAAATACTGTTTCTAACATCTACTTTCAATATACAGAAACATTCTGCAAATTGAAATAGCTACTGCCCCCAAAAAGTTAATATGGTTTGAATTTTCTACTCCTTGTAATGATTATTAGTGTTTATGTTGCAAACCTAGTACAAATGTTAAACTTTTCTTATGAAACAATCAGTCAATACATCCTTCCTTCCTTCCTTCCTTCCTTCCTTCCTTCCTTCCTTCCTTCCTTCCTTCCTTCCCTGTGTCCTGAAATATTCTGGAGCATAAAATCTGAAATCTTTCCTGTTTTCCTGCCTCATAACTTTGGAACTAGTGGGTACTCACCTCTTCCTGCTTTCAACCTGTGCTTAATTGTATATAGTGTTTAGGGCAGTCCCACAGGTGGAATATGATTCAGCAAGCATATTGTTGGCATCTGTGAGCATAATTTTCCAATCATAATGTATGCTGACTGCCGTTTCTCTGTGCAGTTACCATAATTTCTTTGAATCAGCTTTGCCTATCAGTAAATAGTTCTGCCATGATCTTTTTGGGTCTCTGAATCATTCCCAATACAAAATTGTGGCCCCGGAGGAATTTATATGGGTGTATGATTTATATGTCTATTATTATTCTCAGTTTTCCCCCCAGTCTGTAGACAAGATAATCAGTAGTTTAGTCTTATAAGCAAAGTCAGAACAATTATTGAAAGCATCAGGATTGCTTTTTTTGTTTATCACATTTCTGAACCACCCATCTCCCTCAAAGGTTTCTGTTTGAAGTTTTGAAACATAGAAAATGTGAATTTCAGAACTAGAAAAGCAAATGAAAGAAGGAGGATAACTCTGAACCTTTAAAAGAAGTGCTTACAACCCTTGAAACACTGTTACAGACTAGTGATAAGTTGCAGCCTAGAAGTCATGTTATACCAACACAGAATTCTGAAATGACTATGTGTTGGAAGCATTGTAAAGCCATTTATTTGCCCTTACTATCAGTTATAGATTCAAGTTTGCTTCAAAATAAATAATTATTTTGGATGCATTTCAGGTACATTTATTGAAAGAAGATATTAAGGGGATTCAAGATAAATTTCTTAAGGAAATGGTAAATATTATCTTTTCATCATACATTCAATTCTGTATTTATTATACATAACTTTAAACAAAGTTTTGGGGAAATTATTTTTAAAAATAAATTATGCTTATTTTTTTTTTAATCACAGCATGAAGAAGAATTGCTTAATGTTCGCAAAGGTTTGCAATCCCTCTTTATGGCAGAAGGTAGAAAATTGTAATATAATTTAGAATGTAAATGCAAAAAAAATAATATGAAAGACTATATATTTATACTGCATTTTAATGTGACTGACCGGTAAATTTACCTCTGGGACATTATTGGTTAGACATAATTATAAAGAGCAAACAATTTTCATGAAAATTATTTCAATTGCTATTGTAACTCATTCAGCTTAATGTTTTTTTAAATGCTATTATAAAAACAACACCAGTAAATTGGAGACATTCTTAATATACAATGGCCAGCTAATTGCAACTGACATTCACAGAACTTAGTCATAAATAACTTTAGATGACTTGGATCTAATTTACAAAAGGCAATCTAAAATCCAATTCTGAATATTCTGAGAAATTCAGTTTTCTGACTAGTAACTATTTTTTGCCATTATGTTTGGGACATAATGTGAGACCAATGTCCATTAAATCCTTCAGATCTAATGTTCCTCTTTATCCTGCACAATGTCCAACCACACCATGTCTCCTTTTGTAGTTTCTGAGGTTAGGCTTTTAAAATCTTAGAAATAACTAATAGGAAGGAGATAATTTGATCTGTTCTGTGTTCTCAGGACTATTGTCCTTGAGGGATTACTGGATAAAACTTATCATATAATAATACATTTGTTATTTGTTGACCTATTGATTTTATTGAATTTCTTTAACAGTGAGTAAATCTAAATTCAATATGTTGTTCATCAGATACATTGGATATTTTCATAATATTACCATTAAAATGGCAATATACTAGGTATGTAATAATTAGAAATCTTTAGAGATTTAAAAATAAATTTAAAGGTTTTATGAAGGTTTTTTCCAAGTTCTCTGTCATAATAGGTTTAACTGAAATTGCTGGTCTAAAATTGTAACTCTATCCTTCAGCTGTATTGTAAGTGTATTTTTAAAATTATAGAAAATTGTACTTTAGAAGATTAAAGTATTTTTTTTAACAAAAGATTAATAAAGAAAAATTGGTAGTAATTTTTCCTCTGTCATTTGAGGACGTTATATAAAGAAATCTATATTTGGGGATACATTTAATTTAATGCACTACTCTGAGTAGGTAATGGAATGATGGCTTAAATGCTTTCTTCGAATGTAATACTAATGTAATTTTGCAGTGATAAATTTTCTGTATATTATATTTTCATGGAAAATCAAAATTTCATGATTATGAGTTCATTGAAGCATATGTTCTACTTTTTCCACTTTTTTTAAAAAAAACTACTAAA
This sequence comes from Protobothrops mucrosquamatus, assembly GCF_001527695.2. Taxonomy (NCBI): domain Eukaryota; kingdom Metazoa; phylum Chordata; class Lepidosauria; order Squamata; family Viperidae; genus Protobothrops; species Protobothrops mucrosquamatus. The sequence goes on from NW_015388826.1 coordinate 318,445, forward strand.
TCGGGTTTCAGAAAAAGACAATATCTAACAGGAGTTTAACAGGAGTAGTCAATGATTTTGCTTACAATATGTTGTTCGTCCATCGATTTCGATGAGGACCTTGACATCTTATGGATTATGGGCCATCANTGTCGGTCGATCATGCGCCAAAAATTCCCAAGAGATGGTGTCGATATCCAGGGACTTGAGAGATGCTTTCAGCGTGTCTTTGTATCGCTTCTTTTGTCCCCCGTGCGATCGCTTTCCTTGAGACAGCTCACCATAGAAGAGCTGTTTAGGGATGCGATGGTCTGGCATCCTTACAACGTGGCCTGCCCAGCGCATCTGGACTTTCATCAACAGAGTGTAAACTGATGATAGGCCTGCTCTGGAGAGGACATCTGTATCTGGTACCTTATCCTGCCACCGGATCCTCAGAATTCCCATTTAATTCCCATTTGAATTCCCAATATAATTCCCATTTGAATGGCATATTAACAGAGGAACAAAAGTCTAATACATTTTTTTCTTAGATAAACATAGAAAATATAGGCAATTTTTAAGCCTATAGTATAGGCAAAATAATGGTCCTAATTATTACTTTTCTTTTATAAATATAGCTTATTATACCCTCCAGATATTGCTGAATTATATTTATATAATTATAATTTAGGAATTTCTACCTATACAAGCCATGTGAAGTATGGGTTTTCAGGCTGGGGCATAGTGTGGAAATGGCACTGATTACTCTTTTTGATGACCTAGGACCGTGTCTGGATAGCGAAAGTGCAACCATCATGTTGCTCTTCATTTCTTTTCAATACTTTAATCATGGTATCTTCCTGAGCTGACTGCAAGGCAGTGAGTGCAGGGACTGGATGGGAGAAACGAGCTCGGACAAAAAGCTAGCAAGGTTGAATGGCCGTGTGTGTTTGAACCGCATCGTTTTGGAGCTCCTCCACTGCCCTGTTCAAGCCTGGTGCATAATGTGGAGGTCCTCCTTGTCTCACAGTTCCTACTTGAACAGCTGGTAGAAGCCGTGATCAGAAGAACCTTCATACAAGTCCATGATGTATGCCAGTTGTACCTTTTCCTTCATACAGTCATTTATGTATTGCTCATCTCCTGGATGGTGAAATGTATTCTACATGAGAGTCTCTTTAAAAAAAATCACTTGGAAGTTACAGCTCATAAAAATTCAGCAGGATGAGCAGTGATTGGTAGAGTACCCCATACCAACGTAACACCCATATTCTGTGCAATGCATTAATTACAGTGGCCTTCCAGGGGGAAATTCAAGCTGCTGCTTGTCACCTTTAAGTGCTATATTGCATAGGCCCGTGGTGGCGAACCTATGGCACGCGTGCCACAGGTAGCACGCAGAGCCCTCTGTGGGCACGCGCACCGTCGCCCCAGTCCTAGGCCTTCAGCTGGGTTTTATAAAACCTTTTTGCTTTAGGGCTCCGCCGCCGTGTGCAAAAAAAAAAAAAAGGTTCAATCAATCAGTCAATTTCAACTTCTCGCGGGAAAAAAAAAGATCTCGCAAAGTTGGAATTGATTGATTGAACTTTTTCGTCCCACCCAGTCTGCCGTTACCACCGCAGCCACGCCCACCCAATGGGCCACGCCCATCGGGCACCTGATGATACATAAGTGGGTTTTGGGTTGCAGTTTGGGCACTCGGTCTCTAAAAGGTTCGCCATCACTGGCCTAGGCCCTAGCATAAGGATTGTCTCTGCCTGATTCTGCCTGCCCTCTGAGATGTATCAGAGTGGGCTTGCCCCTGGTCCCGTCGATCAGTGTCATCTAGCAGGACCCAGGAGGTGAGTTTTC
>NW_015388826.1:323408-328521 GCF_001527695.2 Protobothrops mucrosquamatus
CGTAGACTAGAGCAACTTTCATAAGTGGGGAATTTTCTGTTGCATAGACTTAACTCCCAGTATTAGCAGTAATAGCATGTTGTAAAACTCTGGAAGGTGAAATCAGCCCCTTGGGAGGGTACTCAGATTTGGAAATACTGCTGTATGCATGGCCATATATGACTAGGTGACCAAATCCTGGGCAAAATTCAGAAAACAATAAAGCCTAATCTCCAATCGAGCGTGGGGAAAAAACTGAGAATTTTTGAAATTTAAATGCATCCATGTGAATTGGGCAGAACAAGTTTTATAGAAAGCATAGTTTGGGGGAGAAGCAGTTGAGCCACATTTTGAATTTTTTTAATTACCTACCTGTAACCCCTGGACTGCAAGGCGATCAAACCGGTCAGTCCTAGAGGAGATCAACCCTGACTGCTCTTTAGAAGGCCAGATCCTGAAGTTGAAACTCAAGGACTTTGGCCACCTAATGAGAAGGAAGGACTCACTGGAGAAGAGCCTAATGCTGGGAAAGATGGAGGGCAATAGAAGAATGGGACGACAGAGAATGAGGTGGCTGGATGGAGTCACTGAAGCAGTAGGCGTGAGCTTAAATGGACTCCAGAAGATGGTAGAGGACAGGAAGGCCTAGAGGAACGTTGTCCATGGGGTCGCGATGGGTCGGACACGACTTCACAACTAACAACAAACTTATTTCAGGAGAGACTATATCAAGCTGCAGAGTGAGAATGGTGAAGAATGGTTGTGAAGAGGAGAGGGGGGGTAGGTAAGGGGAAGGTAAAATGGTGACTGAATGCATGTAAGTGTTATGATGGATCTGGATGGACCTATCAATTCCATGTTAGACATGAACCAGCATTATGAAAGAGGTGCTAAAAGAGACCAGTTTTGTATGCTATCTAGAGGCCACTGAAGTTGGGCGGTCGGTAAACTTAAATAAATTAATAATTTTAAAAACGCTCTATGCTGCTCTGCTCAAACTCTTTTTAGAGGCCTGTGTTTAGTTCTGGAAGTTTATAGGATAACTACTGAGATGATGATGAGTCTCAAATTTAAGTTGTATGAGAAATGGTTGAGAGATCTCTGCCTGCTTCACCTATAGAAGAGATGGCAGAAGACTCAGCAACATTTTGTGGCTCAAAGGGGATTATAATAAGGTGGGACAAAAACCTGAGGACTTTTCTTATCCAGGTATCATCTCTCTGTTCACTGAATGAAATGATCAATGATTGTGCAGTTGCCAATTATTCTGATTGGAGAGGCGACTTGTCAATCACTGGTTCCACTGGATCCAAAGCTTTTCCTCCCTCCCCTCCTTAAATAGGGGATCTTCCTACTCTGTTTGTTTGCTGTCTTCAGCTTTCATGAAACCGAAAATTAGAATAGAACAGGCAAATGAAAATATGTTCCAGATTGTACTTCATACTCCCCACCTCATAGCCTGAGTCTTGCTGCGCAGATGCACATGTCTCTTTATAATATTTATCTACTGTGGGAAGTCAAAGCCCCAGAGAAGGAAATATCCCAGAGAAGGAAATATTAAAAAAGGAAAAAATATTTTTCACCAAAAGGATTTTTAAAAGCATTTTTTGAAAAGCAGAAACCAAACCTTGCCTCATCTCTTTGCCCAAACCAGTAGCTAGGCCTATACAAATGCAGATGTAGAACCATCAGTAAGTTTGGAGCCAGGGATCTCAAGACAAAGGAAGCTCTTAAGAGTCATTAGCCCCATCACCAGGGANGGCACCTGATGATACATAAGTGGGTTTTGGGTTGCAGTTTGGGCACTCGGTCTCTAAAAGGTTCGCCATCACTGGCCTAGGCCCTAGCATAAGGATTGTCTCTGCCTGATTCTGCCTGCCCTCTGAGATGTATCAGAGTGGGCTTGCCCCTGGTCCCGTCGATCAGTGTCATCTAGCAGGACCCAGGAGGTGAGTTTTCTCTGTTGTAGCTCCTGCCCCCTTTTAACAGCACCCCTCTGAAAATTTGCATGTTGCTCACCTGAACAAGCTTTGAAGGAGAATTCAAAACATAGCTATTCCCCAGGCAGGCCTTGTGTTGGGGTAACTGAAGGGCCTTTTGTCTTATTTCCTATCTCCGTGGGTGGAGGAGTTGGTTGGTTGGTGTTGCCTTTGATGAGACTGTCTTCTGGGTTTTATTTCTAATTTTACTTTTTTATAGCCCCTCAAGAGTTGTCTGAACCATGAGATGGGCAGCAAATAAATGTCATAAATAAATAAGAAAGAAAGAAAGAAAGAAAGAAAGAAAGAAAGAAAGAAAGAAAGAAAGAAAGAAAGAAAGAAAGATGTTAGGGATAAAATATGAAAAATAAATAAGCAAGTAAAGATTTTTAGGATATCAAGTTCCCCTCACTGATTTACCAAAACAAAATTACCATATTAGGATTTTTTTTTCCCAGGTAGCAGCCTCCTCAGGTTTTTAAATCCTTGAATCAAGCTAGGCCTCTCAGCTTTTTGCTGATTCTGTATTCTCACTGTTGCCCTCTGTGGAATGGCCATTATTATCAGTGAAATTGATTCAATATTCTCTGGCTATCCATTTTTCATCCTGTCAGATTATGGTTTTCTGGATCACGATCTCATAGTCCCTCAAATGTACTGTGCATTGGGTCTTACTTGCAATTATGTCCCACTGAAATCAATGTGAAAAGTGAATTGAAGCCATTTCTGCTTTATTGATTCCAAGTGCAACTAAGTTTGAACCCAACTCTATTTATGTAGTTAGAAATAGCGGGGGATTTTTTTGGGGGGGGGGAAGGTCCATTCTTGTACACCCAAATGTTAATACAGAAGAATCCTGCAGCTTCAGAACCTGTTTGCAAACTAGAGAGGTCTGCCACCATTTAGGAGATATTTATATTTTGCTGTGAGGGGTCCTTGGTGCTCTCTGAGCCTGGTTGTTTTCTTAAGGAGCTTTTATTACCCAAATTAGGGAACACTGAGTACAAATATTCTCCTTGATTGGTAATTTGCATGCTAAATCAAGTGGCCCCATAATTACTGCATTAACAATTGAAATTGCCACAGGTATTAAATCTGCCTCTCTGCTGTTGTGGTTTTACTTTCCCAAATCTAGAAATTTGCTGTAGAATTGTTTCTAGGTAATTTATAATCTAATAGGGATGAGAACTTCAATAAGATTGATCAAAAGATTAACTTGAGATTCAGAGGATAAATCAAGAGATCCATTTTTTTTTCTGACAACATAATTAGATGGACAAGATTGAGAGCTAAGGTTTTATGAATTTAATGGCAGCAATGAGAACTAAGGTATTGTGAATTTCCAAATGAAGGAACTAAAATATTAAATATTTCCTTTTTTTCAACAATGAGCAGTATTTTTATTGAAAAAAATATTTTTAAAGGGAGATGCTCATTCAACTCAAAATGCTTTAATTGTTTTATACCCTAATGGCTAACCTGCAATTAGGCTTGCTGTGATTTCATCCAATGGAGCTGAGTTAGACGCAATTTACTTTGAAAAGTGCTTCTCTTTCTGCAATAATTTTTATTCCCACTAGGTGGTCCTCCTGAATTTTGATTTAAACCAACTCAATTTATTAGAAAGAACTTCAAGGCATAGAAGGTGAGATTGCAGGCATTTTCTTTTCTTATTTAAGGGACTAATGTGAAAATCTATTGTGCCCATCGCTTAGTCCTACAACAGTCTATACATGGAAATGTACACATCTGCTTTGTAGAACTGCTGATACAGTTCAACCAAGGAATTATTGAGTCTGTTATTTATACCTCTATAACTGTCTGGTTTGGCACAGCAAGCAAACAGGACAGACACAGACAACGGATAGTTAGGACTGCAGGAAAAAACAATTGCAACCAGCCTTCCTTCCATTGAGGACCTGTATATTACACAAGCTGGAAAGAGGGCTGTGAAAATGTTTACAGACCTCACACATCCTGGACATAATCTGTTTCAAGTTCTTCCCTCAAGATGACCCTACAGGGCATTGCATGCCAAAACAACTAGATAAAAGGACAGTTTTTTTTCTCCCATACCATCACTCTGTTAAACAATTAATTCCCACAACACTGTCTATGCCCTGGGATGTCAAACCACCTAGTAGGGCTGTATTACTATTATCGTTCTCATCTTTCCTATTATCTGTTTCCTTAGCTTCTTATAACTATTACTTTGTTGTTTGTATCTATGATTTATGTTGACTGTTTTTATTTAGTATCCTATTATGATTTATGTTGATTGCTTATTTGGAATCCCATGACTATCACTGTTGTATCTTATGATTTATGATGATGGTATTTTATGATTATGATCATGATTTATCACTTGTTGCTTGTATTTACACTGAGAGCTTATGCACTGCAGACAAATTCCAATCACACTTGGCCAATAAAGGATTCAAATCTAATCCACCAAAATCCTCACCCCCAGTTTCTGAGGCTTTATACATAGAGTTCATGTGTGCATCCCTGACACAGCAGGTGGGAAACTAACAGAATAATAAGAGTTGGAAGAGACCTTGGAGGTCTTCTATTCCCATCTGCTGCTTACACAGGACACCCTATACAATTTCAGACAAATGGCTGCTCAATCTCTTATAAACCTCCAGTGATGGAGCACTTGCAACTTCTGAAGGCAAGCTGTTCCACTAATTAATTGCTCATTTCCCCTTAGTTCTAGGTTGCTCTAAATCCAGGTCTTTCCTTACATCTTCTTTCTGATAAAGGCGATTGATGCGGTCAAAGCAGATTGAAACTTGGAAAATACCTACACATAGATCCCTTTCATGCAGTAATGTGTGCCATAAATATTTATATATTTTGTGGAGTTAGATTGCTCCAATCAGCAGTTAAGGCAACTTTTCCAATTCCTCATAGTGGAATAAGAAACCAAAACATTAAATCCAAGTCAGGTCATCGTAGACTAGAGCAACTTTCATAAGTGGGGAATTTTCTGTTGCATAGACTTAACTCCCAGTATTAGCAGTAATAGCATGTTGTAAAACTCTGGAAGGTGAAATCAGCCCCTTGGGAGGGTACTCAGATTTGGAAATACTGCTGTATGCATGGCCATATATGACTAGGTGACCAAATCCTGGGCAAAATTCAGAAAACAA
>NW_015388826.1:329620-343313 GCF_001527695.2 Protobothrops mucrosquamatus
ATTTATCTACTTTATGAAGAATTTCTGAATAATTGTATATATTCTGGAGATACTGTGCCTTTGTATTGAGCTAACAGCTCAATTATGATTTGGTCAACTCTGATTTCAGTTTCAGTAAACAGTAATCTATAGGGATCTTTTCTGCAAAAAAAGTTCTCCCAATTAAAATGAATTATGGAAAAGGAAAGCAAACTGTTCAATATGTATGAAACTGCAGCCCAGGATTTTAAGAGTAATAGACCTTTGAAACACTTTTCAGCATAATCATCCTCCCAATCTTAGGAGTGGGGATTACTCACGCATATAAACTGCAACATATTTACGAATAACATCTTGCATAATGCAAAACCAGAATATTTTTAAGCATGCATAAACCAGACCGAGTACATATATTAATAATTTACTCAGAAGTGCATAGGAGAGAGACAGTGTTTGTCCTGTCGGGAATTTCATTGTGGGGGTATGATTTTACTGTGTATTTTAGTCTTTTCTCTGACATCATTTTTAATGCCTTAATCAGATTTGCACTACTTGTGATCAATCAAATGCTGTCACATAATTATCTATCAAGGCTAACCGTTTGTGATTGATGGTTGGTTGGTTGGTTGATTGATTATGTTCCTTCACGTTCTCAACTCTTAGCAATCACATAGACCAATTTTTCCTGTGGTGATCTATCCCTAACCTGGTCTTTTAGTTCTTCCAACAGTGAGCTGTTTATGAGATTAGTAATTTCTAGCTGGTTGCTGTATATGTAACCCTCATGAATTATGACTGCCTGAATGGTTTAATGATTGCATAGGTCTGCATTTTCCGTACCATGGTTTTATTCAGCTGCTCTTTGCATTTTGTCTGCAATGTGGAGGACTTGTAATTCTTATGGAAGAAATTAGGTATGTACTGTACACTCAATTTGCAACATTACATATTTTTGTCCATTGATTTTACTCTGGCGTGACATATCTAAAAGCATTGGCGGGAAGTGATCCGAGATCATTGGGTGTACAACTGCATTCACCAGATACTGAAGCAGTTGTGGTTGTTCACATCAGGATTCAGATGAAAATATTCTTTTTTTTTAACTCATTTACTTCCATAACTCTTCTAATAGGAGTTCTTTCTCCATTAAGGAAGGCTGTTGTCAAATTTCACATTGTATTGTGCAAATGAACAGATTGCAACCATTTCACACATACAGATATTCTGCCTTTTAATCCTGTCCTTTTAAATAATCGTAGCCTAAAATAGGTTCTCGCCCTTTAACTACCATTTTTCCAATGAACTAGTTCAACGTCTCAGTTACCATGATAAAAAAAATCGACCCAATACCATCCATTTTTGCAGTCCTACGCTTGAATCTTCCTTCTAGAAAATATAAAACTTGCTTGAGGGAAAGAAGAAATCAAATCGTTTCCCGTGTTCCTTTAAACTCTGATGCTAAATCCCATAAAACATGGAGGTCTGCGGAATTGTTTTCTGCAGTAAGCAATCATTTAATTAACAAAAAAAATGAACAGGAGTTCAAAAAAAAAAAAGAGGAGTGTTTTGTTAGACATTATATATATATATAAAAAGAAAAGAAACAATATAGTAAATAACTTTATAGAACATGAACTTAAGTGTTTTGTACAAACGAATCGTGATAAGTTCCCAATGTCTCGTCACCATGATAATACTGAATGATGGTGTGCGCCGTGTCCATTACGTCGGAGGCCTTGGAATGGTAGAGCCTGTACATGCACAACATCTCCTTTCTCAAGATATGCAGCAATTCAGTTTAAAACAAGTAGCAAAGGAATGCAGTCATTCATTTCCTTTTGGATGAGTTCAATATTGTCAGTGAATTTTCCCACTCCTTGAGGGTTGCGGCTCCAAGGTGACGGCCTTCATTGGATAGATCTTTTCAAAGATGAGCTGCAGAGATAGAATTTGCAGTCTTTCCTGAACCTGAAACATCAGCTTCTCATAGACTGATCCTCAGAGAAAGGCCTTCATGTTTTCCCTGATGCATGTTCAGTAGTGGATATCAAAAAAAGTAGACAAATTCTTCGCAGAAGAAAATCTCTATGGCCTGTGGAATCTGGAAGTTGAAAGGAAAAAACAGTGACTATGGCAATTCTTTAGAACAGGGGTCCTCAACCTTGGCAACTTTAAGACTTGTGGACTTCAACTCCCAGAATTCCTCAGCCAGCAAAGTTGCCAAGGTTGAGGACCCCTGCTTTAGAGGTTCTATCACAAAAAACAACTTCATGTAAGAAATGGCAGCATGCAATGACCTAAGCATGAGTCAGTCAGTCAGTCAGTTATTACCTACCTACCTATCTACCTATTGGTAGTCAAATCAAAACTTTTATTTTCCTCAAATTTTTAAAGTTGAGGAGTGGTTGCAGTTTTACTGAATTTTGATATATTTTTTGTGATATTTGATAACAATTTAAGAATTAAATGGCTTCTGCCCAAAGAAGTGCCACCAATTTTATCTTGAGTTCCTTAAAGTTAAATGTTTCACCTGAACTGAAATCTCTTAAATTCATTTCACTTCTCAGTTTAGACTGCCAATCTTCCTATGCCAAGCAAACATAGTACATACAGTAGCATCTGAAGAATTTCTTTCATAAATTTTGCTCAGGTGAGGCAATTGCTCAGTAGATTATATTCGCAAATTGGTTGCAATCAACAGATAGGTGTACACGCTTCAAGAGAATAATTACTGGAACTGCCTTTTGTAATTTTCACTGTTGAACTTGATCATACTACTGAATTGGTATTTCTGTGTACACCATAAGTTACCTTTTGTTTAAAAACGGTCTGCGCTCACTCAAATTGTGCTGAATATTTATTGATAATTTGACTTTTCAAGTTTGTTGTTGTTGTTCCTGTTCTTTTGCATAATAGCAGTGTATTTTTCATTACTTGACCAACTGGAAACTTATGCTTAGAGAATTATCAAGTAAATTGATGGTGAGTTTGGGATGAAAAGCAGACAGATCCGTTTCATTTCAATCACCTTGGGCACCCCAGCAACTCACGCATGAAGGCAAATAGGCATGCCCCAGCATAATGTTGCAGGATCCAACTGGGCTGGTCACCTGGACCAGAGGTTTAGTTTTCCGAGATTTGGTCTTTCAGATTCATGCTGGAGCCAATCTTGAGGGAATTTCTCATCAGAATGCGAGAAGGTGAAAGCTGAGAAGACTAAATCTCTGGTCCTGGTGATCGACCCAGACTGTTCCAAGTCATGGAAGAATGCTGCAGTGGGGTGGAACCATCTGCAGATTTTATAGATATAGATAGATGATAGATAGAAAAATAGGTAGATTAGATAGATAGAGATGAATGATAGATAAATAGATGATAGATACAGTGGTGGGATTCAAATATGGGAACAGCCGGTTCTATGTGTGGCTGCTGCTTCCAGAAGTCCATTCTGGGCCTGGGCAACAAAAAAATTAGCTACCGGTTCTGCCGAACTGGTGCAAACCGGCGGAATCCCACCACTGGATGGATAGATAGATAGATAGATAGATAGATAGATAGATAGATAGAGAGAGAGAGAGAGAGAGAGAGAGAATAGTAGAGAATAGATGATACAGATTGGATAGATAGATGATAGATATAGATGGATGGATGGATGGATGGATGGATGGATGGATGGATGGATGGATGGATGGATGGATGGATGGATAGACCGACAGACAGACAATGATATTCAATGGATGAATACATACTGTCTGGGCAACTGACCTTGTCAAATGCTTACTTGATGCATGTACCTCCATTTCATTACTTTTGTATTCATTTAGCTCTTTACGAATGGCTGCCTGAAAAATTCAAACAGAAACAAGGTGAATTAATCCTTTAAAACTGGCAAGAAAAGGCACAGCTTACAATTTAACTGAAATGACATCTTATCCTTCTCAGTAAAGAATCATACAATTGAACAGTTTCTTGAAGTCTGTTTCACATCCCTAGCTAGTGGGTGGCAATAGAGTAACTCCATCAATGGAGGGTTCCATGAAATGGCTCCTTTATAGGTTCTGTTTTTCCACCATACTTAACAAATCAAATTGAGGCGATTGCCATGTGTGAACAGGTAAAAGCCTAAAGTGGTTGTGTTGTAAACATAGACACAAAAGTGATAAACGGATAGCGTTGCTCTCTGTTTTATATTCCACCCCCCACATCCAAAAGTATGGGTAAGGCCCCCAGCTCTGCCCATAGTGTTATAGACTTCAGTTATGCCATCCCAATTTTTTTATCTTTCTAACTGTTTCTCAACCTTGGCAGCTTGAAGATGTATGGACTTCAACTCCCAGAATTCCACAGTCAGCACAGTTGGCTGGGGAAATCTGAGAGTTGAAGTCCACACATCTTCAAATTGCCAAGGTTGAGAAACATTGTATCTAACTATATTGTTCAAAAGCAAAACATCGGGGATTGATAGTGTGAGACTGTCGAAGATGATAACTCCCTGATTATCTAAGGCGCTCTAAGCTGAGAGGCCATATAAATATTCTTAATAAATCGTAATAAAGAAGTGAATTGCAAGATCACACCTTACTGTGCTAAATAAAGATCAATATGCCTCTCTTTGGATCTATCTCCGGCTTGATGGCACATGGCCAAAATATGCGAATATATTCTCAATTGACCTGTTGTACTATTCTTATATGAGCAGCTTGGCTGCAGTGATTTTTCATTTCAGCACATGGAAGGAAAATCTATTTCAAAGATTCATTTCTCAATGTAAGCAAGGTATATTGCAAAATCTTAAATGGAAATATAAACTGTCACGAAGCACCACCTACTCAAAACTACTGGAGAAATCAATAAGGCACAGGAACCATTGAAGCTCAACCACTCTAAGTGGGGATAGGCATTCACTGGTATCACAATAGGGTACCTTATTCTTTGTTTCCTCTGATGAAAAAGCCTTATAATCATTTAGAAAATTATTTGTTGAAATGGGTGGCTGTAAACACTCTAGAAAGGGTGCAGAGAACCGCAACAAAGATGATGAGCAGACTGGAGGCTAAAACATACGAAGAACCATTGCAGGGATTGGGTATGTCTAGTTTAATAAAAAGGACTAGGGCTGACATAATAGCAGTTTTCCAATATCTAAAGGGCTGTCACAAAGAAGAGGGGTTCAACCCATTGTCCAAAGCACCTGAATGCAGGACAAGAAGCAACGGATGGAAACAAATCAAGAAAAGAACCAACCTAGAACTAACACATTTTCTGACAGAACAATTAATCATTGGAATAACTTGCCTCCAGAAGTGGTGGATGCACCAACACTGGAGGATTTGAAGAAGACCATTGGACAACTATTTGTCTGAAATGGTTCAGGGTTTCCTGCCTGAGCAGGGGGCTGGACTAGAAGACCTCCAAGGTCCCTTCCAACTCTTGTCATTCTGTTATTCTGTTAAAAGCAGTCCAACTGGAACCAGCAACCCAGATTGGATGTGTTCAAGTAGAAGCCATACAAGCATCCATTGGGGATGTTTTAATTAAGATGTATGTTCTGAACAGGGAGATTGGACCCAAGGGTCTAAATAGCTTCTTACTCTACGTTTCTGTGACTTTGGTTTAATACAGGTAGTTCTCGACTTACAACCACTCACTTAGTGACTGAGGTTACAACGGCCCATAAGGTGCTTATGATCCGGTTCTGAAATTACAACAACCCCCCCACTGCAGTCACATGATTGCATTTTGGGTGTTTGGCAACTGGCCCACATTTACGGCCATTTGCAGGTGATCATGATTTAAGTTTTTGCCCCAAAAAATGGCATGCGTTTCTCTTCAGTAAAAATGCCCCACAGCAAACAATGGGTCCGCTTAATGCCTGCAGTGTTCATTTAGTGACCATGATGATCGGATTAATGGCTGCCACAAAAAAGTCCTAAAATTGGGTCAGTCATATAATAGAAATAGCACTTAGACTTATATATCGCTTCACAGTGCTTTACAATCCTCTCTAAATGGTTTACAGAGTCAGCATATTGCCCCCAACAATCTGGGTCCTTGGAAGGGTGACCTGCTTTATGGGCATTTCAGTTTATGACTGTAATGGGCAGGCTCCATTATAATCGTAAGCCAAGGACTACCCGTATAACTGGCATCAAGATAAGGGTTGAACATTAGACCTTTGGCAGGCATATGTTACAGAAGAAACACCACAATACCTTGTCTGCTGCTGAAAGCCTGGTCCATGGCTTGTCTGCTCGTCGGTCGTAATCCTGTGCTTTTGCCACTTCCACATAATCACTGAATCGAATGAGGATTTTTCTGTCTCTTAATTCATCAACCGTAGGTCGTTGATTAAGCTTTGGGAGGAAAAATTCATGAAATGTAAGAGCTATAAAAAAAATGACTAGGATGGAGAATATTAATGGAAATGTCTAAATTTCCTTCCTGCTGACATTTTTGGGACACAATTAGGAATGTAAGAAAAAAAAAACCCAGCATGCAAAAGGTATTCCTATTTGATACACTTGTTCATTCATGACCAAAGTTTAGAGTATGACACTCCTTGGGCTACTTTAGAATTGTTCTGTTGTAAATAGCAATAGCACTTAGACTTATATGCCACTTGATAGTGCTTTACAGCACTTTCTAAGCAGTTTACAGAGTCAGCTTATTGCCCCCAACAATCTGGGTCCTCATTTTACCGACCTAAGAAGGATGGCAGGCTGAGTCAACCTTGAGCTGGTGAGAACCGAACTGCTGGCTATGGGCAGAGTTGTAAACTGGATACCTCCTAAGAAACTTTTTTTCCTTTTTAATGCTGTGTTTAGTACGTTGAAAGCTTCTCTGCTTCTGACATGCCCTTCTTTATATATTATATTGGGTACATAATTTCTTGATTTAGATCTGAGTTCCCAGCAGAGTATACCACTAGGAAGGCACACCTGAAAAATATATTTCGAAACACCATCTATTAAAACTATGAACATGAAAAACCTATGATCAAAGTTGAACTTATGTCACACAGAATCCTGGACCAAATGGACTTCAGAGGACTAAGTCTCACAAAGTATTTCTTAAAGTCTGATGGACTGGCATTCAAAAATGAACGCCATGCCTTGTCATTGCTTGTGTTGGATGTGCCCACCCCCGTTTCAGCATGTGTGGGTGCCATTTCTATGATAAAAAATGTAGTGGGTATAGGAGGAGGACGTCATTTTTACAGATCCGTGTATAATCGTTCCTGCGCTTAACGTGCATTCCAGTGTGTTCTTGGCTCTAGATGGCAAAACATCCCTTGAAACTCTGCAGTGAAAAGCCTCTGGACACCTGTCGGAGCTAGACATGCCAAAAATTGTTTACAGCCATCTTCAATGTTCTTAACAATCTTTCCCCTTTCTGCGGCCAGCTTGCTCACTCAGCTCCTGGCAGCAGGGAGAGAAAACGGGTGCTTGGCGCTGAGACCAGGCACGTCTTTGAAAGGATCCTTCACTGCCATGAAGCTCAAATTTCCTTGAGGTTGGTCTGCAGATCAAGAAATAAGTGTAAGCATGAAGCAAGCCGGTTGCTCCACATTACCGTGCGGTTGCAAACCATCTCAGTCTTTTCTGAGGTAACACTGCAAGAAAAGGGAGAACTTGGTCTAGACCAGGGGTAGGCAACCTTGGCTCTTTTATGACTCGTGGACTTCAACTCCCAGAATTGGCTCAGGAATTCTGGGAGTTGAAGTCCACGAGTCATAAAAGAGCCAAGTTTGCCTACCCCTGGTCTAGTAGTTAAGGCATCAGGTTAGAAAGCTGGCTGGGTGACTTTGGGCTAGTCCAGGGGTAGGCAACCTTGGCTCTTTTATGACTCGTGGACTTCAACTCCCAGAATTCCTGAGCCAGCATGGCTCAGCTTGGAAACCTCTCCCTTTCCCCTCAGCATGGCTGGCTCAGGAATTCTGGGAGTTGGAGTCCACATATCTTAAAGTTCCTTAGGTGGAGAAACAATAGACTAGACCAGAGGTAGGCAACCTTGGCTCTTTTATGACTCGTGGACTTCAACTCCCAGAATTCCTGAGCCAGCATGGCTTAGCTTGGAAACCTCTCCTTTTCCCCTCAGCATGGCTGGCTCAGGAATTCTGGGAGTTGAAGTCCACGAGTCATAAAAGAGCCAAGGTTGCCTAACTTGGGCTAGTCATTCTCTTTCAGCCCAATCCACTGCACAAAGGTTGCTGTTGTCAGGGGAAATAGGAAAAGGAAGGAGCATTGCGTGTGTTCACTGCCTTGAGTTATTTGGAGAAATAATAAAGGCTACATTTATTCATTTGTTTGTTTTTTATTTAATTCAAGGTAATGAAACTGAGTTGCATTCCCTTCATCGTGCACTTCTATTTGTCAGTGCAAACATAAGTTGGAATCCGTACAGGTAGTCCTCAACTTACAACAGTTCGCTTAGTGACCGTCCAAAGTGAGAATTATACTGAAAGAGTGACATATGACCGTTTTTCACACTTATGACCATTGCAGCATCCCCATGGTCACCTGATTGAAATTCAGACACTTGGCAACTGACTCATATTTATGACGGTTGACGGTTGCAGTGTCCTGGGGCAGGGGTGTCAAACTCCCAGCCCGTGGGCCGGTTGCATCATGTGGAGGCCGTGATGCGGTGAGTTTGACACCTGGGTCCTGGGGTCATGTGATCCCCTTTTGCAGCCTTCTGACAGGCAAAGTCAGTGGGGAAGACAGATTCACTTAACAACCGTGTTACTAACTTAACAACTGCAGTGATTCTCTTAACAACTGTGGCAGGAAAGGTTGTAACATGAGGTAAAATTCACTTAAATGTTTCAATTAGCAACAGAAATTTTAGGCTCAATTGTGGTCGTAAGTCAAGGACTACCTATGCTGTCCACTATCTTATGAAAGAACTACAGGTAATCCTCAATTTATGACCGTAATTGAGCTTGCAATTATGGCTGTAAGTTGGGACAATCGTTAAGAAGATCATCACGTGACTGCCCCAGTTTTACAACATAACTTGCAGTGGTTTTAAGCAAACACCATGATCATTAAGCAAGTGCCATGGTTGATAAGCGAACCCTTTGTTCCCCATGGGTGTTTTTTGCTGGAAACCACAAATCAACATCGGTTTCTGACAAAAATGTCATAAATCATGACCATGGAATGCTGCAAACAGCCACAAATGCAGGCTGGCTGCTTAGTGCTCAAAACATAGTCACGTGACCAGATAGAAAGTTTGAATCCAATTAAGTACCTTTTCAGGGTTCATAAAAACATAGAATCATAGGACTGGAAGGGAGCTTGGAGGTCTTCTAGTCCAACCCCCTTCCCTAAATGGTTGCTAAGCAACCAGTGGTAAGTTGAGAACCACCTACATTCAGATATTCTCTCTTTTAAGGAATAGAGAGTGCACTAATGGGTTGCTAGGCACTTCCTGATAACCAGCAGATTTGTTGGCTGCGATAATTTCCTATAATCTAAAAGATAATCATTGCGAAATTCACTGCGAACAAGACCAGTTCAAGAATGGATGCCCAAGAACAAAGAAGCACACAATGTACATTTGGTTGCCAGGTGATATAGTACTACTTTTCCACTCATTCAGTCACTCAGCATCTGGGAGTGTTTGAAAATCTGACATGAGGAACTTGGATGAAATGGCAGAAAATTTCACTCTCATCTATACTTTCTATTCATAGAACCTGAAAGTACATTGAGAGAGAGAAACTTGCAGGAGCTTTTACAATGTATTTTTAATACCAGACTATATTTAGAACTTCCACAAAACATTTGTGCATTCTCTTAGGGAATGAACGAACGAATGCATCCCTTTCTGAGAATTGTTCTTAGGCAGCAATTTCTTGTTACTGGCATAGAGAAATGTAATGTGGCTGATTATCAGAAAGCTTTGGCTCAGCATTAATTCCAATTGCTTGCATTAGGATCCTGTCTCTTGTAAATAAATACCCAGTCCCATTTTTAACTCTGTGCATTGAGTTTTTGGTGGGAGGAGTCCGCAGACCTAGAGAGATATCCATACTGAGGAAAAAAAATTGCAAAATCCTTGCCTTCCATTCAGTTTGTGTGCAATATGCTTAGGTGTGATGCAGTAGGAATCTTCCTCAATTATAAAATTGTGATGTATTCAGCACATCTTCTAACTGGATCTAAAATCCAAGCTGATCAGACATAATCCCCTTTACTGTTTCATAGAATCGCAGAACTTATAGATTTGTGAGATAACCTTATAGGTCATCTAGTCCAGTCCCCTTCTTAGAGTAGTCATTCACCAAATTTGTTCCTGACAGATAACCATCCAGCCCTTTTTGAAAACTTAAGGAGAGATGGAATCAACCATAGCTCTAGATAAACCATGATACTGCTGAGAATTCTTACAATCAGGAATTTCCTCTCGAACATGAATCTTATTTTCTTTTATTTCAACCCACTGATTCTTGTCTTGTACTTAGTTTCCGCAGAAAACAGGAAAATTCCCTCTTGTATAGCCTCTTACATGCATCTTAGTCATCTACTTTGCAAAGCTAAACACACCTAATTCTTCACAAGGTTTGGTTTCCAGTTTCCTTAGTATTATAGTAGCTCTCCTCTGAACTAACTCCATATTCTGTTTAATGCCCCAACTGGACACAATATTCCAGGCGTTGTGTAGGGGTAGAGTAAAGAGTACTGTGTCATTATTACCTCCTGTGATGTGAATGCAATGTGTCTGTTAATGTAGACCAAAACTGTATTGGCTTTTTTAGCTGCTGCATCACACTGCTTTCTCTTATTTAGATGGTGACCCAGTAAATGGCCAAGAACCTTCTCATGCACTCTGTTGCCCAGCCAGATCTCCTCTAGCTATGTGTTTAACTTTGCTTATTCAGAGAACAATAATACACTTGTCATAGTAGAACCTCACACTTTTAGTTTGGCTCAATTACCAAGGCTGTCAAAAAAAAGTTTGAAGCATGAATTTGTCCTCTGAGATGTTAGCCAGTGCACACATTCCTTATTAAGCTACATGCAAATGGTAAATTGCTGTCCAGCAAAGGATATGATTTAATTATGCTTATTTTTGGACTGTATCCAAAAGACTGTATAATTCTCTCAAAGGTGTTATCAGAGGTGAGAAAAAAAGTTGCAGGACCCACCCCAAAGCATCTTCTCACTGCTGGTCAGGTTTCAGTAGCTCAGACAGCATGAGTGAGAAAATCAGTTTGGGAGCAGCAGCATCGCAGTAACTATATGTTAAATATTTGGTCGAGACAGAGAAGATGTAGAGGGACCCTTACCTTTCTCGTCAGCCTCTGTTTGATCTCTCTCCTTTCCTCTTGCTCTGTTTGATCATTCCTTTCTGCAGAAAATATGAAGAGAGAGATGACTTTCCTCATCAAGACCAACTTTGCTGCCCTGTCTTTTTTCACCACCAGCTCTCTTTACACAGCTCAGTCGGTTTGGTATTCTGCCAGAAGCATCGCACACTCCTTAGCATGAGGGTTACACGGATGCCAATGTTAGCTCTCCTCTCGCTGGTGGCCAATTAAACCGGGCTTCAACAAATGTGGATCAGCCAACCCTGTTCCTCCATCAGGACAACGAGGAGTGTTTTCAGAGGGAAAATCGATAGACTTTTAGAAGTCTAAATGATTGTTTTGTGATGCCACATCTCTCTCTGAGTCATCCGTGCTGCCCTTACGAGCTGGAACATTGTAGAGAAGCTGCTTCAGGGAACACACGTTCCTTGTACACTTACTCGGTTAGGCTCCTGTAATTTTGTTGATTAATTTATAACAATAGCCAGCAAGCAACACCCACGCATTCCTTTGCCTTCTAATATTCTGTTGATGCCAATCTTATTATAGATTCTTCCTACATTTGGCAGAGAGGGCGGGGGAAGAAGGAATTCCTTGTCTATAAAAAAAAATCGTTTCTTAAAGAGATACTCTCTGTAAATCCCTTCCCTTTCATACACCGAAACTATTAGTATTCGAGCTTGATCATTTTCACACAGTGGGGCTAAAAATAAGCACGGCTGCAGCTGCTGTAACACTGTGTGAAATATAGCCTTAATTTTCAGACGTGAGTTAATGGATTTTCTATATCAAGGGCTGCCTGTCGCTATATTAAGCTATGCACGTGTGACCTGAAAAAAAGCAGATTTTAAAAACCATTTTAGGAGAAGGAAGGGAGGGAGGGAGGGAGGAAGAGAAAGAAAGAAAGAAAGAAAGAAAGAAAGAAAGAAAGAAAGAAAGAAAGAAAGAAAGAAAAGAAAAGAAAAGAAAGAAAGATAGATAGATTGTGGAACAAATTTGCATTGCATGTTGTCACAGTAGCCCCACTAGAAGGCATTTTCTGCATTAAATCAAAAGCACAATTTCTGCATCCATCAATTGGTTAACTAGCATTAAAAATGGTGCTTGAAGGGGGGGGGGGAAGGGAAGGTATTTTTAGAGTCCAAATCTCTATATTTGCTCCCTCCCAAACTCTCAGAACAGAGGCAGCCACATGGTGCTATTTACGGAAGGAAGGATAGTAGCTGTTTTCAGAGACACCGTAACTGGAGAGAGACTGAAATCTTTGCAGACTTGACAATGAGCAGCTGAAGCTCAGTCTTGAATATGAATTAGAGGCTTCAGAAAAGATGTGGTTTCTGTTTAGGTAGCCTCAGATATATTTTTAAAAAGCAGGAACACATGCCACCGGTGATTATAAAACGGTAACAACATATCTGTAGGGCATCATGTTACCTACGAATTGCATTCGTAGAAAGAATTAGTAGGACCGTGCAGTCCTTCAGATTTTATTTCCAAAAGACATTTCAGAATGAATGTGTGAATGCTTGTAGCACTGATATACAACTTTTCACAGCCGCCTCCTTGTTTTCCAAGATCATGTGGCAGCTGCAAAGGGCAAGAACACAGTCCTAGGAAAAGATATAGCTGCTTTAAAGAGTTGTAGATGCTACACTTTTGCTCTGGCATTCACTAAAGCAGCTTTCTGGGTTTTACTTGCTATTTCTTTTTCTTTGTTAGATGGATATTATGCACTTTATTCAAGAGCTTAAGGCAGTGAAATAGCTTTTTTTTCTTTTTCTTTTTTTAGAAAAGTCTTATAGGTTTTGCTGAGGGAGCTTCCGTGGCTGAGGGTGGATTTCAACTATGACCTCCTTGTTGCTCTTGAATGCAATAGCTGCACAGCCCTAATAATTAATTTCTAATTTAGCTGGAATTTTTGCTTATGAACAGGAGGAGGAGAGAGTGGGGAATAGCATAGGAATGGAAATCGCTACCTCAGCTGGTATGGAAAACCTGTCAAGGAAGCAGTCTTAATTTTGCATAATAGGAAAATTCATGAGCCTCCTGAAATAACATTGACTACTAACCATAGATGTATTTGAGCTGGTTGTATACACCCCTTTTAGGACTTTCAAGGTCCAAGATCTGGACACACACACACACACATATATACACACACAAAGTGGGTGTTGTCCAAAGTCCTCCTCTACTGTAGGAAACTAATCTTTTATGAGATGGAATAGATTATTAAAGACAGTCTAAATCAAATCTAACCTATTAGAAGGAGGAGCATGGCAGTCTAAATGAAATCTAATCTACACTAATCTCATTGGCATCCTGAACCCGTCCATTCCATCCTGTATTGGATGCACTCCTCCAGTAAAGGGACACAAAGAGGCTTCATGCCCATTCAAA
>NW_015388826.1:343620-355549 GCF_001527695.2 Protobothrops mucrosquamatus
AAGAAGAAGAAGAAGAAGAAGAAGAAGAAGAAGAAGAAGAAGAAGAAGAAGGAGAAGAAGAAGAAGAAGAAGAAGAAGAAGAAGAAGAAGAAGAAGAAGAAGAAGAAGAAGAAGAAGAAGAAGAAGAAGAAGAAGAAGAAGAAGAAGAAGAAGAAGAAGAAGAAGAAGAAGAAGAAGAAGAAGAAGAAGAAGAAGAAGACATTTCGTTCCAAGAAGCTTCATTGGTTCTGGCAGGATAGTAGGAGCGATGGAAATCCATCCATCTATCTAATCTTAATCCAATCCTTCCATTGCCCCCACATTCTGCCAGAACCAATGAAGCTTCTTGGATGAGAAATGAAACTACTTCTCCTCCTCCTCCTCCTCCTCCTCCTCCTCCTCCCTCCCTCCCTTTTTTCCTCCCCTCCTCCTCTTCCTCCTCCTCGTCCAGGAAAAAAAGTCCAGTTTCCTTTTGAAAAAGCACCTTTGAGACATAACGTTACTGGCGTTTCCCTGAATTAACATCCATTTGGTTTCAGTTGCATATAAATAAGAGGCTTTTTTTGTAGTACTTTGGATCGGATATCTTAAAGGTGCTTCAGGGCTTGCAGGAGTCAGAGGTAGCACCTGTCTAGCCTTCTTAAAATGCTCGTGACTTTTCCAAGGATTGCAAAGACACAGGTGCTTTAAGGTCAGGTAGGTATCATATCTATGCTCCTGTGTGCTTCAAAGCACCTTAGAGGAATCAAATCTAAAGGGCTGCACCGCCATCTTACATCAAATTAATGGCTTTAGCAAATCTAGCAGGTCCCCATGGCATCATATAATGCCACTACCACTACTGTCAAGAAGCTGTGTTACTTGTGTGGGAATAGTCCACCATGTGTCCATCCCACATGACTTCGAAGGCATTTTCTCCCCAAGGAAGAAGCCACCGCTCCTGCTTAGGGGTCTGCTTTTTCTTGCCCTTGGGGGATGGGCTGACCATTTGATCTTCCCTGATGACCCAACGTGACCAAATCCTGCCGTGCAAGAGGGACTGATTTATAGTATCATAAAGTTACACCACTGCCAGGAAAATGAATGAGCCCCGTAATAGCAGTCTGCTCTTCCACCTCTTAATAATTAAGTATCTGGCTGCAGGCCTGTCATCTTAATGAGACAACTCCGAAGTGGCAAATGCACCAGTATAATTTTCACCCTTGCTCTTGTCAAGGTTTCTAAATTAGCTACAACACTGAAAGAATCAGTGGAGTAAGCCTGGTGGGGCCACCAGCAGCCTTGGGAGGAAAGCAAAACCAAACCCACTCTCTCTTTCTTTTCAAACATACCCAGGAAAATCTTGAGGTTTCAATGGTACCCATTGCTCCTTGGCTCAAGGAGCCCACATAATGAAAGGGGGCTGTGAGAATAACCTTGGGAGATAGGAGGAAGGAGCCACATCATAGATAAGAGAAACCTGAACCCAGAGGAAAGATGGGGGTGGGAAAACATCTCAGGAGGCACTTTCCCTAGTTCTTTGGAAAGGGAAGGGAAGGGACGGGACGGGAAGGGAGCTTTCATTCTGTTACTGTAACTTTAACAGTAAAGTTAGTGTTAGTATTTACGTATTTGGTTTTCTGCCTGCACTACTTGGAAGGGCTGACATACGGTGAGATGGAAGGCACTCCTAGAGGGAGATTCAGATTTGAAAACCATCAGGTG
The DNA here is from genome assembly GCF_001527695.2 of Protobothrops mucrosquamatus. Lineage (NCBI taxonomy): Eukaryota > Metazoa > Chordata > Lepidosauria > Squamata > Viperidae > Protobothrops > Protobothrops mucrosquamatus. Next base: position 345,304 of record NW_015388826.1, read on the forward strand.
GAACAATATTGGTCAATACTAGCAATACTAGTAGACACAGCAGTAATTCCTTGACATATAAAGTGGTAAAAGAGGGAGAAGAAGGAGAAAGAAGGAGGAAGGAGAAAGAAGGAAGAAGGAGAAAGGAGGAGGAGGAAGAGGAAGAGGAAGAGGAAGATATAGCAGTAACACTAATTAGAAAGGTCCTTCTCAAGCCAGTATGACACTGGAGTAGAAGACTTGTCTCACAATGACAAATGTTGGTTCAGCCCTAGTTAGCTTTTATCAGACTAAAGTTGCTGCAGTAAAAATAATTGTCTGTCAAACTTACCGTAAGTATCATCAAATCTCCCCCCCCATATATTTTATCTATCATATTTATATGCCACCCGTCTCACAGAAATGTGATTGATTACAATTGATTGCAAATGATTTCTTGTAAACCTAGAGAGGCTCTTCTTGAGAAAAGCAGAACCAAGGTGCTTTGACAGCACAGTCGGTGAGACCAAAAGCTGAGAATCACTAGGCCAGGGGTAGGCAACCTTGGCTCTTTTATGACTCATGGACTTCAACTCCCAGAATTCCTGAGCCAGCATGGCTGGCTCAGGAATTCTGGGAGTTGAAGTCCACGAGTCATAAAAGAGCCAAGGTTGCCTACCCCTGCACTAGGCTAACGTATAAGCCTAAAGGTTATTTCAAGATTTGAGGTTTGCCCACCTAGAACCATTGCCATTGACTAGAACAGAAAGAAAAATAACGGAGGGAAAAAAATGACAGTGATATAGGACGCCAGAAAAAGAAAGTAGTGGGGGTGGGGTGGGGGGGAACTTTGGATCACTTGGACATCCCACTCATTTAAACAAGAGCATTTGATGCAGCAGACAGAATGTATGAGTCAGTGGCATCACTTTGTTGCTAGAAAGCTGCTATTTAATTCTATTTAGCCATGTGTGTGTGTGTGTGTGTGTGTATGTGTGTGTGTGTGTGTGTAATGTCCAAGTGATCCAAAGTTCACCCCACCCCCCCACTACTTTCTCCATTGAAAGCTTCAAAACGCTGCCATTCTCCCTGCCATACTTTGAATTAGGCTGACAGGGGAAATGCTTCTGGCATTTCTTGCCAACAAAACCAACGATATTATTCTGAACAGTTGTGAAGCAGACCTGTGCAAGGAGGATGAGTGGATAGGTGAGATCAGTCCTGCACGATGGATTAATCATGCGGAATATAGTCAGAATAATTTTCACATTCTACCTGCTGGAAATGCTGGTGTAACTTCCTAGCACAGCCAGGAAAGCAGGATGCTTGCTGGAAGTATACTGATGTGACTGCTAATGTTCCTCATATTTAAGATTTAAAAATGCTTCTGACTGTCAGCAACCCCAGAATATCCAACATGACTAAGTATATGTCACAGACATAAGCTTAAGCAACCCTATTAGGCAGACATGGGATTTAAAACTATCACTATCTATCTATCTATCTATCTATCTATCTATCTATCTATCTATCTATCTATCTATCTATCTATCTATCTATCTATCTATCTATCTATCTATCTATCTATCTATCTATCTATCTATAGAATATTAGTTAACCTCTATCTATCTATCTATCTATCTATCTATCTATCTATCTATCTATCTATCTATCTATCTATCTATCTATCTATCTATCTATCTATCTATCTATCTATCTATCGAATATTAGTTAACCTCTATCTATCTATCTATCTATCTATCTATCTATCTATCTATCTATCTATCTATCTATCTATCTATCTATCTATCTATCTATCTACCTTCCTACCTACCTACCTACCTACCTACCTACCTTTCATCTTCTCTCTCTATCATCTATCTGTCTGTCTGTCCGTCCATCCGTCCGTCCATCAGTCCATCCATCATTGGTTTCTATTTTCTCCTCCTTTTTCAGCTCAACTCCCATACATAGTACTGCATTAGGATAGATTGCAGTCATCACTGCATGGCTATCTGTTCAATATCTTCCCCTTCCTGTCCAGAAATATCTTCCAGAACAAATCCCTGGAAGGAAAAAACTCAAAATCTATGGAATAATTTTAGCCCTGTTCTAAAGGCACCTGCTGAATGAAGATACCCCGACTTAACTATGCTGTAACTATATTCCTGAGGTTTGTTGTAACCTACTACTGCTTGTTCTAAGCCTAGCCAACCAGCTTTTATGGACTATACAACCAAACAGGTGTGGGAGATTTCTAGAGGAAGACTGAGGTTGGGGCACTGCAGGATCTTAATTTACCAGTATAGAATATTAGTTAACCTCTGGGAAATTGCAAAATAATTGTCCACCCTTCTTGTGGCGAGGAGGTCCCAGAGATCATTTTGCCTTGGTCCTCCTTTGGTTGAGCCTTGCTGGAGAAACCTGAGTGAGATGCAGAAGCAACTCAGCCACATGCCATTTCTTTTGAGTGAATAGACCCAAATTTATGGATAGAGTAAATGCAAAAATGCCTTATGAACAAAAATATAGACCATATCAAAAAAGAAAAGAAAATGAAAGTAAAAAAAATACTTTTCTCATAGTTCAACTGTTTTTCACTTGCTATCATCACCACATAAGCAGCAGGACAAAACACTGACAGCTCCACATTCATGGAGCAAAGGAAGACCTTTTGATGCTCACACAGCATTATATCATGATATTGCACTGGCTTATGAAAAGGAAGTTATGGGCAGCTATTGTGGCTCCAAGAGGTGTGTGCACACAAATGCAGCCAATGACAAAAGCAAAACCTTGTTCTTTGATCTCCAGCTGATCTAAAATCATATTCCTGATTCAAGGAATTTACAGGAGATATCACCTATCAGCTTGCTATCAAACCTATTGTAGCTCATAACCTTCAGGCAGAAACACCTCCCAGTTCTGCTTTTGGATATCTTTGTAGAGCTAACTTTCTGAACAGCTTTCAACAAGCTTTCTTGATACATGCGCATGGCCATCTGCTTGGTGGCATGTCTGGCACACAAGAGATTGGCACTTTCATTGGAAAGATGGAAGTAAATTAAATCCATCAGCCATTTTCTCACAGGAGTAATTCCCGGGAAATCCCAGTTGAGCAGCCACGTTGTCTGTATATTGCAAAATAATCATCATCCAGGGTGGAGGATATTCTCTTTTTTTTATTCTGCTCATCTGCTGTCAGCTCAGGCCAGGCCTTTGGCTTCACTGCCAGTGTTCAATTCATTATAACAAGAGTACTGGATATGAGATAAAGGTTCTTTCTGGTTCTGCAAGATCATCCCTACATAGGGATGCTTTGTCTTGCTGCAAGTGTGATAATAAAAGGATGTTGGATGTAGAACTCCTTTTCACATTTGCCAGTCCTCTCTGGATTAGACACCAGTTGCACACATTTCTATATAGAGATATTTGCATGACCAACTGTGAAGATTATTACACTGTGTGTGTGTGTGTGTGTGTGTGTGTGTGTATAAGGTTACTATATATCACTACCACCTTTGTCTCTAGACTAGACTAGACTAGACTAGACTAGACTAGACTAGACTAGACTAGAACAGAACAGAACAGAACAGAACAGAACAGAACAGAATAGAATTCTGTATTGGCCAAGTGTGGTTGGACAAACAAGGAATTTGTCTCCAGTGCATAAGCTCTCAGTGTACATACAAGTAAAAGTGATAATCATGATCTCCTTCCTTCCTTCCTTCCTTCCTTCCTTCCTTCCTTCCTTCCTTCCTTCCTTCCTTCCTTCCTTCCTTCCTTCCTTCCTTCCTTCCTCTCCAATTGTATTCTACACTAACAAACCTGTGAGGCATGTTAGCTTAAAAAAAGAGTATCTTTGTTCCACAGCATACTTTAATTGCTTATTGAACTGATCCATTAAATTAAACCAAGAAACCAAAGTGCCTGCCCAACATCTTAAGACATTTAAAAGGCTAATGATGAACAACTTTAGCAAGCACGAGTGCAACAGATCCAATCTGTTTAAGCATGTTGTGTGAGTGCAACCATTGGCCATCTGGGTCTCCCAGACTTACTCCAACGTCTTAGCCATTGTAACCCCACTGCCTCTTGGCTGCACTCTGAATGCACAATGTGAATAACATGTGAGTTCCATGCCACAGTTGACTCTCCTTCATGGGAACCTACGGAGCATAGAAAGCCCATTGGGCTGGAGAATAGTTTACATGTATGCTTATTCTCAGTGCAGATGTGCCAAGACTGCAACAGATGTGAATTCTGGAAGTTGGGTAAAGACTACTCTAAAAAGACACTTTCAGCTTCTGAGATGTCAAAATGCATTTTCTTAATAACCCTTTGAATAATTTGATAGGGTAGAGTTACCCTATTGCAGTTCTTATATTGCATAGAAGGGGACTGAGAAGATGAGGAAGCAGCTATTGAATCCATTGCACAAAGCTATGGCAGAAAAGAGACCAGGCAGCTGCATGAACTCAGCAATAGGCTTTGGCCAAATTATGCCCAGTCTACTCTGATGCAAGTTTGCGTAGTAGAGAGACCTGCTTGAATCCATAGAAGTTGTTTGCAAGAAATTGACTTTGGGATTGCAGCCTGCCTTATTTTTGCAAAATATCTGGGCTTGTTCTCTCTGTGTTGGAGATGAAGGGAATTGCATCTGCCTTAATCTTTTGATAGCATGTGATTTGAAAAGCATAAATCAGATCACTTACTGACTGCATTTCTTAACCTGGATACTAAATCGGCCCATTTTTCTGAATTTGTAAATACATTGAGCCATACAGAACGATGTAAGCACAGCTCTCCCCCTCCTCTCCCTCCCCCACTCCATTACCAAGCTTAACGTGTTGAATAAATGCAGCTGCTAGGACTTTACCACTTAACCTGACGAAGGGTGCTGTGTGATACTGGAAATAAATAGAAAATGTTCAAGGACTCTATAATAGTCTGGTGTTGACTAGGAGGGATAACGTCTGAAGCTCTGAGAAATGGGCAGTGAGTGAAACAGGATGCAGTTGGTGGAATAAAGTTGGGTGAAAACTGATGACATTGCTGCAGAACTTAACACAGCTATGGCACAGAAATTTACCTCTTCGCGGTTTAATTAGAATTTGTGTTGCCTAGCAAAAGTAGAGCATTCTGCAAATAATCTGATCATTCTTCTGCCTGGAAGCAGCAGCACACTGTACTTTTAACAGTAAGAAGCTCCAGTTTGGGGTCATCTTTAATTTTCCTTCTTAAAATACATACAGTCTAAATTTGGTTACTGGTAGACTAGGTCAGAAGCTAATAAATGCAGACACAGCTCCAAAAACTCTGCAAGACTCAGTAGGTGTTCTCATCCAAGTGACTTTTCACTTAGCCTCAGTGCTCGACAAGCAAAATGGGAATAATTGTGATATAGTTCACATGACTCTTCTGAGACCAAAGGGAACAAAGAATTCAGCACGCTTAAGATATCCTATATATTGTATTCCTATGAATACATGTATTACTACACTGTAGCCTCTGTCCGTTTTCTTAAATGACTACAGAGTTATTCTAAGAATAAATATTATTTTCTGAGCCCCACAACTTTAACTAGGGGAAAGTTTCTGTTTACTAATTGTGCATAGAGTAATAAACATACTTTCTCCTTCTAGCAGAGGGCACTCCATATCGACACACAAAACAACGAAACATTTCAAGTAGCTCGGCAGAGAAAGCATTCCGATACTCACGTTTCAAGATATTTCGTCTTTCAAGTTCCTCAACAGCTGGTCTTTGGCTCAATCGCCTGCGAAAGAAAATCAAGATGACGTTTTGTACCATTGTCTCTTTGATTTGGTTTGTCAGATCTTTCTTTTTTTTCTTTTTCCCAGTTGCTCAAGTCCAGTTTGTCCTGAGATCAATCGGAGTTGGCTTTAGAGTTAGGTCATGGGCAGGAATCAAAAGCCACTCGGTCTGCCCTTAGAGACCGTTCTCTTTTTCATCCCAAACGCAAGAAAGAAAGTTCTTGGCTAAACAGAGGATAGCTATTTCTGTAGTTGGCTTCACTAACCCATATATTTTCTCTGGCTCTTGGCAGAAAAAGAAAACTGGGAATATGACATCAGGAATCAAGGGGAACTTTTATTCATCTGTCTGTCTTTCTTTCTTTCTTTAATAAAAATGAATCAAAACACATTTTCAGTCCAGTCCTGTCTGCAGTGGGTTGCTTCCTTATTTAGGATCACCAGTGAGATCTATCAGGACAAGCATTTCTCTTTGGCAGGAAATAATTCGGATTGTGTGAGCAGGTGGTTCCTTGAACAAAAATGTGACAGCGCTGCCTGCTAGCGCTGCATATAAAAGCTGCGTGTGTGTGAGTGTGTGTGTATATGTGTGTGTGTGTGTGTGTGTGTGTGTGTGTAGCAGCTCACAGCATCACGAAGCATCTACTTGGTTTGTAATGCCTCCCCTTTTACTAGAGCCTCCGGATTGACTCTGCAGGATCAGATGATCACAGCCACTGTGATTGGATCCTGCATCCCCAATGAGACTTCAACCCCCCCCTTCCCCTCCAGTCCCAGAGCTATGCTCTGTAATATCTATCCTGTAATCTCACAAGACCATTTTCTGTCCTGGCAGAGGTTTTTATAGGGGTTAATGGATAGGGGTTTAAATTGCAGCCTGTGAAACACTAAATACATCAGTGAACAATGGTATAGAGAAAAAGAGAAGCAAAGAGGGAAGAAAGCAAAGAAAGAAGGAATGGAGTTGACCAAAAGCTGTGGTTGGTTTGCTGGTGTGCAAAAAATAAATAAATAAGGATATTGGTTTTTAATGAAATCTTTCCTTATCCGATAAGCAAACAACCTCTGCTAACACTGATAAAACACAGGAGAGATAGGAAAGACTCCTAGGTAGGCACAAAATTATCTAGTATGAATGGCGAAACAGCTGGAAGGGTAGGCCGAAAAGAGGAAAAAAGAAATGTATTTCTACAGTATTACAAATGAAACATTAGAGAAATAATATGGACAAATACTACATAAAACAAAATATTATATATATATATATATTTATCACAGTCTATGTACAGTTGGGCAGAGATCCACTCCTACTGGAAGAGAGTGACAGTTTTGGAGATTCTTTCTTCCTACATATCCCTGATCCACAAGGGAGCTGGGAAAATCCCACCCAGAGCAGCACATGAGTTAGTGAAAGGATGATGGGATCAAGGCATCAGAGAATCATTTGTACCTTCAACATGAAGCTTGTGGATCCCAATTCTGTTCTTGAACAGAAAGAGGTGACAGGAAATCAACCTGTCACCTCAAAATTAAGTGGTATACTTACATATTTGTAAGTATATTGTATCATTCTCTCTCTCTCTCTCTCTCTCTCTCTCTCTCTCTCTCTCTCTCTCTCTCTCTCTCTCAGGATTTATACCCCTTGTAGAGAGCTGGTCATTTGCATCCTTGCTGTCTGCAAGGAATATAAATCCTTTCATTCCCCACCATCCAGTCAAAGCTGAAGAAGATTCTTGGATGAAAAGCAAAACGTCTTCAAAGAAAAACAAGAAAGTCCAGTTGCCTCGTGAAAAAAGCACCTTTGGGACAGCTATGACCTGGATGACTGAAAATCTCCATAGACATCGACCACAATCTCATTACTATAGGAAAACTAATCATAGTATTGATGGGAATTTCCATATACTGTATTCATGTATTCCATAGTAGAGAACATACGTAAGAGTTGAGTTGTTTGGGCTTTTGGTCCTCTTTGAGCTTGTTTGTTTTCATGCAGATGCTTCTTCAACAGGCTAGGAAAGATTATTAGTGTAATTTGTGGGGCCCCATGTTAATTTTTATTTACATAATTTTAGTCTGCCTTTATTATTTTTATAAATAAAGTAGCAAACATATCTAATTAAGGAAATTAAAAGGATTAATTAACTAATTAAGGGAATTAAGGGAATACATTCCCATCCTTACTTTGACATTTTGCTGCAAAATTTTTGAGTGCCCATTGGGTGTAAAGTGTGGTTTGGCTGTGAGCTCTTTGCTGTTTTTGCTATCCAACATGTTTACTTTCTCAGCAAGAAATTAACTTATATATCTAAGAAATTAACTTATATATCTAAGAAATTAATTATATATATAAATATATATATATACTCCATCTACATCCCCAAACCTAGGAATATTTTACTTCCTCAGCAAGAAATTAACTTCTTTCCGAGATTTGCTTGAAACAGCAAAAGAAAGAATATATATGAATATATATTTATAAATATATAAATACATATAAAGATATATACTCCATCCACATTCCCAAACCTAGGAATAAACTGGAACATTATATTGTGCTGAAATATGCATTTTTCACCAAAGTCTCAGCTCAAAAATGCATAAAAAAGGAGTATATCATCAGAAAAAGTCAATTCAGGGGAAAGATGTGTATTAAAAAGCCTTCTATAGATAAAATCACTTACAGAAATTGCCTATTAGGAAGTGTGCATGGACAATGGTATAAAATTAAAAGAAATGCATGCTAATATACATTTGGATTTTCCTGCTGACGCACGAGGAAAAAATGCAAAGTGATGCAGAAATAAGATCAAACTTCATGTAGAAAAAATGAACCTGGTATTTTGTTCTTATCAAGACAATTGCATGCCTCGACATTTCAAAGTCCCCCCCCCCCAAACCAAATCATCATGTCCCCTAAAATCAGAATAAAAGAATGAAAATTTCCTCAAAATTACTTTCCGGTAGTAAAAAGAAAATGCAATCATACCTGTTAAATCTAGGACATCCCTTTCACACATGCAAGTCAACCTTTAAAGCAATTAGTCCTTGTCCAAATTTTGGTCAAATGGGACTCAACTAACTCCTTGTTCCAAACAGGGTTTGACAAAGTGTTAATAATATTACAACTTCATCTTACTCCTTCTCAGTAACAGCACTATTTCACTTTGACTGATGGGAATGATGGGAGATGCAGTCTAACACGCACTACATTGGGAAGTTAATTGCGAAAGGAAAGGTAGGTGGGCGTCTTGGTTTAGAAACTCAGGCTAGAAATTGAGTGTTGAGTTCTGCTTTAGGCACGACAGCTGACTGGGTGATTTTGGGCCGATCACTAGGGGACTCTGAGTTCTAGCCCTGCCTTAGGTATGAAAGCAGCTGGGTGACCTTGAGCAATTCACTCTCACTCTGTCCAGCCTACCTCACAGGGTTATTGTTGTGGAGAAAATAGGAGGCGGAAGGAATATTAGATACGTTTGCCGCCTTGAGTTATTTATGAATATAATAAAGTTGGGATGAAAATAAACAAATCTTGGAACAGTTAGGCAACCTTTGATGGCAAATCAGAAATTGTCTGTCAATGTTGCCCCATTTCCCAAGGAACAAGGATTGGTTTTAATAGTGCCTTCACATGCTCAAGCTAGTTATTAAACTAACACAACTTCTGAAATATCAACTATCCAACTGTATGGGCTTTACGTGCCTTCTACACTATCTAATCCAGGTTAGTGCTAACCATGCTTTGTATGCTATACTATTGGCTTCTGTGAACACCAACAATATGTTCCAAACAATTGGGGAGCCCCCCTTCCCCTCCAAAGGCCCAGAATTCAATCCCCAGGGCAGAGAGAGAGACACACACACAGCCTCCCCAATAAGCACTGACTTCTGCTAAAGCTGCTCTCCAAATCAAAGGATCATCAGACCTTCTGCTCACGTTTCCCTGATTCTAATCCATTTGAAAACAGTCACTGTCCTCTGTGGAGATTTTCCCAGAAGCTTTATTAGATTACAAATGTTATGTAAATGGGATGGGAGCAAGAGAAAGAAGCTTGTATATCTCATCTCACTCTCCATCTCAAGGTGGAGAAAGGAAAGCTGTGTCCCAAACTCTTCTGAGGACGAAGGTTTTGTGTTTTTACAAACAGCCTACAGCAGGGGTAGGCAACCTTGGCTCTTTTATGACTCGTGGACTTCAATTCCCAGAATTTTGGGAGTTGAAGTCCACGAGTCATAAAAGAGCCAAGGTTGCCTACCCCTGGCCTACAGTAAGCCTCAGGGCCTATCATATTTCATAAACACACATTTACACCTGTGGGAAGTTAACCCAGAGAAGGAAATATTAAAAAGGCAGGAAAAATATTGTTCACCAAAAGGATTTTTTAAAAGCATTTTTTGAAAAGCAGAAACCAAACCTGGCCTCATCTCTGCCCAGGGCAGTAGCTAGTCTTATACAAATGCAGATGTGGAACCATCAGAAAGTTGAAGCCAGAGCCATCAAGAAGACAAAG
>NW_015388826.1:358997-360835 GCF_001527695.2 Protobothrops mucrosquamatus
ACTATCCCAAGCAGGGCTGGGAGGGGGGTATAAAAAGACCTCCTGCCCATGTGCTCACTCTCTTTCCTCTCCTCTGCTGCTTCTTGCAAGACCATCTGTCTTCTGCAATAAACTGTAACCTTCTTCCCAAAGCAGTTGCCATGTTTGCTTATTTATTCCCGGCTTGGATGAACCAGGATGAAGACTTACTTCTAACACACCTAAGCTCAATTTTATGCAACACCCACAGAAATGTCTTAGAGATGTTTGCCATAATCTTCTTTCAGTATCTGGAAAAAATCTTGGGGAAAAATAACAGAAACAAAACTTAAGCTCCCCTCCTCCTTGGAAAATAAAGATAATTTGCTTTCCTGCCCACTCATCTCAGAATATTTTCCCTGAGCTGTGAGCAAATTCCCTTTGGCACAATAGAATTTCAATTTTATCAACATATCTAGATATGCTAAATCGGAATCACAGTCATTCCAACAGACCCTACTAAAATATTCATACATACAAACAGTTAACTGTTTAAATTATGGGTGCAATTTCCAAAATGTATCGGGGCTAAACTCATGTTTAAGGATAAACCAATGTTTGATCTAGTGGTTAAGGCATGATACTAGAAGCCAGGAGATGGTGAATTCTAGTCCAGCCTTAGCCTTTGAAGAAGGCTGGGTAACTTTGGGCCAATCACTAGGAGATGGTGAGTTCTAGTCTCGCTTTAGGCATAAAACCCAGCTGGGTGACTTTGGGGTAGTCACTCTCTCTCAGCCCAACTCATAGCACAGGGAAATAGGAGGAAAAAGGAATTTTATATATTTTCACTGATGAAGATCTCCAAGGTCCTTCCAACTCTGTGATTCTGTATGTTTGCCACCTTGAGTTACTTATAAAGTAATAAAGTTGGGATAAAGACATTTAATAAATGTATAAACATCTAATAAAAAAAATAAAAAGCACAGACTTGGAGAAGGCTACTGAAGTCTCCCAGCTCAGTGGAAGAATCTAAATAGAACTTTATCCAACAAAGGGATATCTAGCTTCTGTTTGAGCACATCTGGTGAAGGATGTGCTCAGAGGATCATTCACCTTTCTGAATAATTGGCACAACTGCTTCTCTGCTCTTATTGTTAGGAAGTTTTCACGAGGCAACTGGACTTTCTTATTTTCCCCACCATTCCCCACCATCCAGTGAGAGCTGAAGAAGCTTCTTGGATGAGAAGCAAAATGTCTTCAAAAGAAAAAGAAAGCCCAGTTGCCTCGTGAAAAAGCATCCTTGGGATAACTATGACCTGGATGACTGAGAATCTCCATAGATCAATCTTGGGTCCTGTACACTAAACTTAAATTAGAGAGAAGAGGTTCTATCTGACCTTCTTCCTTGTGTCTTTCAAATATTTGAAGAACATATCATCCCTCAATCTTTTCTCAGGCGCATCCAGTTCCTTCCGTCCCTTTCCTTGTCTCCTAATCATTCTTGCTGATCTTCTTTGAGCCAGTTTCAGTTTGTTTGATCCCTTTATAAAGCATGGGCTCCAAAACTGAGATAAAACTCAAGCTAGGAGTTGACCAAGCAGAATTGAATGGCATGATCCTTTCCCATGACTTAGATATGATAGGTTGGTTGATGAAAACAAAAATTACATTTAGCTTTTTTTTTTTTGCAGTTCTATTACACAGCCAGAGGATATTGGGATATACCGTATTTTTCGCACCATAAGACGCACCTGACCATAAGACGCACATCGTTTTTAGAGGACAAAACAAAAGAAAAAAAAATTTCTAACCGGCGGTGGCGCAGTCAGGTAGGCGGCGGCGGCGCGGTCGGATAGGCGGCGGCGGGCCGTCCGGGAGGC
>NW_015388826.1:364548-365830 GCF_001527695.2 Protobothrops mucrosquamatus
CTTCTTCTTCTTCTTCTTCTTCTTCTTCTTCTTCTTCTTCTTCTTCTTCTTCTTCTTCTTCTTCTTCTTCTTCTTCTTCTTCTTCTTCTTCTTCTTCTTCTTCTTCTTCTTCTTCTTCTTCTTCTTCTTCTTCTTCTTCTTCTTCTTCTTCTTCTTCTTCTTCTTCTTCTTCTTCTTCTTCTTCTTCTTCTTCTACCTTCTACCTTCTACCTTCTACCTTCTACCTTCTACCTTCTACCTTCTACCTTCTACCTTCTTCCTCTTCTTTGGCAGCAAGTGTTTTCCAGCAGTTTTGATCATTCACATCTTCAGCATCATCCCAAGGGACACCTGGGTCAATTGTTTTGAGATAATCCAGCCAGTCCCAAGTCCAGATAGTGAGGAGGATGGTCATAGGGTTAGCACCCCTACCCCATAAAACTAAAAAAAATGCTAAAAACAAAGCAAGCAAACTGAAAGTCCGTAATAATCGTAGTGACTGTAAAGACCATGATGATCATAACAGCACTAAGCCTAGTTCACACAGTTTAAATTATGAAAAATATTTGGACCTGGTTTTGCACAATAAATATAAAGACAGAATTTCTCTCTCTTTGTTACTCTCAGTCTTTGACATACATCTGCTCCAACAGGAACCCAAAATGATATGGTATTTATCCACGAGGAAGAGTTGGTTCTTTGAACTCTTCAAAAGATTTTCTCCTCCCTGGGAGAACATGCCAATTAGCATGCTAGCATTCTATCTTCTGGAGTTTAATAGCATGGTAGAGACTGGCAACCACAATTGGGTCTATGACAATTCGCCACAGCCAACTCACTATGGCCAACTCACCATAGGCAATTTGCTGCAGGACAACTTGCCATGGCCAACTCACTGTGGGACAATGCGCTGTAGGACAAGAGTTACACTAATATCAAAGAAATAGCAATAGCAATAGCACCGAGACTTATATACCACTTCACAGTGCTTTACAGACCTCTCTAAGCAGTTTACAGAGTCAGCCTCTTGCCCCCAACAATCTGGGTCCTCATTTTACAGACCTCGGAAAGATGGAAGGCCGAGTCAACCTTGAACCGCTCAGAATCGAACTCCTGGAGTGAGCAGAGAGTTAGTCTGCAGTGCTGCATTCTAACCACTGCGCCACAATCAGTGGTGGAATAGAATCATTAAAGAAAGGATGCAAAAGAAGGGACTGAATGGAATGTGAATAACAACAATTAAATATATATATATATATATATATATATATATATATATATATATATATATATATATATATAT
>NW_015388827.1:0-22500 GCF_001527695.2 Protobothrops mucrosquamatus
TCGGTCTTGGAAGGGTTGAGTCTAAGTCTGTTCCTTCCCTTAATCATCTTATTTGCTATACTTTCATACATGTTTGCTTTCTATACTTGTGCTTTGAAAGAGTTAATGGTCCACAAGCCCCTGAAATGATTCTCAATGGTGAAGCACAGACTACTTAAATCTCCCGTCCTGAAAATGGTTCAGAGTTTTCTTGGATATTCATCAAAATTAAAAGTGCATACAAAACCACGGGGATGCTTGGGAAATTGTCAGAAATCGGTGGTTTAATGTGCTTCTATCTCCAAAAATCTGGCTGTTGTTGCTTAATTGGTTGACTCCACAGGATTGGTCAGTACTTAAAAGAAAAAGAAACACGACTATTTATGGTGTGTTGCTTCCTCTTTGTTTTTGAAATGGGGTATCCTTCTTCCTTCCCCATCCCACTGCAACTTGGCCTCCTCATCATGAAATTTATAATAATGATAATAAAAATGATGATGATGATGATGATGATGATGTTGTTGTTGGAAGGGACCTTGGAGATCATCTAGCTAGTCCAATCCCCTGCTCAGGCAGGAAACCTTATACCATTTCAGACAAATGGCTGTCCAGTCTCTTCTTAAAAACTTCCAGTGTTGGAGCATTCACCGCTTCTGGAGGCAGGTTGTTCCACTGGTTAATTGTTCTAACTGTCAGCAAGTTTCTCCTTAGTTCTAGGTTGCTTCTCTCCTTGATTAGTTTCCATCCGTTGCTTCTTGTCCTGCCTTCAGGCGCCTTGGGAAATAGCTTGACTCTCTCTTCTTTGGGGCAGCCCCTGAGATATTGGAACACTGCTATCATGTCCCCCCTCGTCCTTCTCTTTGTTAAACTAGACATACCCAATTCCAGCAGCCGTTCCTTATATGTTTTATCCTCCAGTCCCCTGATCATCTTTGTTGCTCTTCTCTGTACTCTTTCTAGAGTCTCAACATCTTTTTTACATCGTGGTGACCAAAACTGGATGCAGTATTCCAAGTGTGGCCTTACCAAGGCATTGTAAAGTGGTATTAATACTTCACGTGATCTTGAATCTATCCCTGTGTTAATGCAGCCCAGCACTGTGTTGGCTTTTTTGGCAGCTGCAGCACATGGCTGGCTCATATCTAAGTGATTGTCCACTAGTTGGGTCCCTTCTGCCAAGGACCCCAGACAAATCAAGCCTACCCCCACTTTCAGAATGCCAGGAATCAGTAATGAAGGGCTTCTATTTTAAGTCAGAAATTACATTTTTCTATTTTTTTAAAATGACGTCGTGGATCATGGTCAGCTTTTCTATTGCATTGCCCAGCATTGCTTTTTTTTCCCCATGGATGAAACCACCATGCTGAGGAACACTTACAGAAATCTTGCTGACTTTTTAGAACTTATTGTGTCCCAGAAAAAAAAAATCCTGTACAGGTTTAATATATTTTTCTCAGCTGTCCATAATGCAGTACAATTATTGGCTTGTTTAAATGGAATAGGAAATTGACTTGCTATTTTTGGATCTAGACCCTACCTGCTAAAGATGGAAAAGTACAAAACTGCTTAATTTAAAATCCTCTATTTTCTTTTAAATATTATTTTCCAGATGTAATATAAATGCACTGTTGTAAAAAAAAATAATAAAGATACTCTCCAAATTATTTAAAGATAGCAAAACCAGAGTTGATAACATAATTATCATTATTTAGAGCTGATTTTGACTTCTGGTTTATTTTCCTTGGAAGTGCTTCCGAAAACAATTAGGCTATTATCAGAACAATAGACGTCGGTCTACTTCCCTATTCCTCACTTATTTCATTACTTTTTTGACATAACATCTTGGTTTCTTCTAGGCCAGGGGTGTCAAACTCAATTACATTGAGGGTCGCATCAGCATTGCGGTTGTCCTCGGGGGGCCAGATGGGTGTGGCCAAGGTGGGTGCAGCCTACTGGGTGGGTGTGGATGGAGTGGGTGTGGCCTACTGGGTGGGCATGGCCAGCTCTACATCGTTCGCGTCAAGGGTGCCTGTGGGGGCCTGGGCAGGAGTGGGACAGATCTGAGGGTCTCTGGCAGAAGGGGGTGGGACCAAGGCAAGCGCCAAGGCATGGTCCATTTCTTCATTCCTCACAAAGGGTGACACCTCCCCAGCATGCACCCAGGGGGCGGGGCCGACACAGCAGGGGCTGGTTCCTCGCTGTTTCCAGACGGCCTTGTGGAGCTAAGACTGAATGCGTTTCAGCATAGATGGCCACCACAAAATTGTACATTGGCTCCCGGCCGGCCTGGGCCAGGGCCAAGGCAATGGGGGCCATTCCCTCACTGTTTCCATGATGGTTTCACGGGCCACATGAAACCACTTTGTGGGCCGCATCCGGCCCCCGGGCCTTGTGTTTGACATGTCTGTTCTAGGCTCTTCTTCACTGAGGTCAGAAGATTTTTTTTAAATAAGCAACACTCAATATCAAGGTTTTCAAAGCTTTACACTCTTTGGCTTGGAAGCATCTTCCTCAAGAAAGTAAACAGACCTTTCGCATACAATCCATTTTCATCTGAAGGCGATTGACATATTCTCCAAAAAAACGGAGGGCAGGATGAGAAGCAGTGGGTGGAAGCGTGTTAAGAAGAGATCCAACCTAGAATTAAGGAAAAATTTCGTGACAGTGAGAACAATTAATCAAAGGACGGCTTGTTTCCTGGAGTTGTGGGTGTGGAGGTTTTCAAAAATAGACTGGACAACTATTTGACTGGGATGGTAGGAGGCTCCTGTTGTGAGCAACGGGTTGGACCAGGGGTAGGCCACCTTGGCTCTTTTATGACTCATGGACTTCAACTCCCAGAATTCCTGAGCCAGCCATGCTGAGGGGAAAGGGAGAGGTTTCCAAGCTGAGCCACGCTGGCTCAGGAATTCTGGGAGTTGAAGTCCACGAGTCATAAAAGAGCCTAGGCCTAGGCCAGGGGTAGGCAACCTTGGCTCTTTTATGACTCGTGGACTTCAACTCCCAGAATTCCTGAGCCAGCATGGCTCAGCTTGGAAACCTCTCCCTTTCCCCTCAGCATGGCTGGCTCAGGAATTCTGGGAGTTGAAGTCCACAAGTCATAAAAGAGCCAAGGCTGCCTACCCCTGGGTTGGACTAAAAGATTTCCACGGTCCCTTTTAGTCCTATGATTCTATGTTAGCAAATAACAGTTGGGAACCAAAATCCAGCCACACGAGGACTTCAAAACCTTCTTTCAGCCTTTCTGAATTTCCAAACATGTGTACATTAAGGTAATCTATTGTCTCCACCTTTCCAATTTTAATTACTGAGCTTGGTAATGGAGCATGCTGAGACCGTTACAAAAAAACCCCACAGATATCCTGGTGTTTTGTCGTCGGCGCTAAAGCTGAAGAAAATTAATTAGAGTCATTTCAACTCTTCTGAGTCACTTTCTCTCTGAGGTCATTGTTCTCAATTCTGCACTGCTAGGAAAAGCGACAGTGCTCATAAATTACAAATGGTTACCATTTGCACAGGTTTCTCCCATCCCCCTTGGAAGCATTCCTCACTTTGGAAGGGAAGGAAAAGGCACAAGGAATCTTTGAACAACAGAGTTAAAACGGGTCAGTTTTACAAAACTGGTCAAAGTATTTAAACAGCATGCCCAGATAATATAGATAATAAAGGACACTCCACCATTAAGGTGATGATGTGTTAGGGCGAGAAATAGAAAATGTTTATGAAATAAAATTAGAATATATCTAGGTAATATGTGTATTTTAGATATTATAATTTTTATATAGTGAGACAAAGGAAATTTGGGTTACCCAGAACTTAAATACTTTGGATATTAAAAGGTTAAATTGGAGTATTGTAATTAAAAACTAAAAATCAGGTAAAACTTAAAAACAGGATATAGATATATGTATAAGCAAAAATGTATTGATAAATGTGATAATGTTTAACTGAGTTTGATACAATTAGAAACTTACTAGCTTAAATATGATATAGCAAATGTTAAGGGAAACAGAGAAGAAATATTTGATGATGTAACCTGAGATATGTACTAAAGATTCTGTTATTGAACTTTTGACTAACTCAATCGCCACGTTGCTTTCCAAATATTTGGATGTAAAACTGGAAAACCAATAAAACTTTTATTAAAAAAGTATTTAAACAACATGCAAAACTTGGTTAGTTGTAGCCTTGATGACCGTTCATTTTGTCTCAGTATCTCAATAGCTTGTGTAGTTTGAGTTTTTATGATTCAATGTCTTGTCCATGCCTAAAAATGGGTTAATTCTATAACCAAGGTAGGCTTTGTTGTTGTATGAATGAGCCCATGCAATCAATTTCTCATCTGTGTCATGTTTCAGAAGATGTAAGTAGTGATGGTGATGCTTACTTGCTACACTTCATTCTTTGTGTTTAGGGTGACCAGCATACTGCAGAATGTTTAAGAGTCTCTCATTGAAAAGATCTGTGTCATGGTTCCGACATGGTTCCGAAACTCTTCAAAGAACTTTGAGGCATTGTTTACCTTAAAGAATCTTTATTCGAGTAGCATAACTTTGGCCCTTACATAGTCAAAGCCAAAATCTGAAATCCCCTCCCCTGAGCACATAGTATCAAAGCACAATTCCCTCCTCTAATTTACAGTCATAAATCACATTCTCCAATTAGCTTGAAATGCAGGCTTTCCGTCCAGTTCTCTAACCCGCCAATTCTTATCAACTCTTATTTCAAAAAACCTTGGCTCCCACACTAGTTGCAGTATTGTTGTGTCTGACTAAACTCCCACGCAAATTCCTCCTCCCCCCCCAGTATCATCTAATTCTAACTCTAATTCTAAGAGTAAAACACAAGAAGGAAAATGGTTGCAACTCCATATGTTGTCAAAGCAAAAACATCCGATGTTAGCAGCGTTGACAATCTGCTTCAGAGTTTTGATGGATTTAGTTTTCAGGCAGATTTGGAAACTGAAGCAAGACAGTGTTTCATAACAATACGTCTAGGGCCTTTGTACTTTGTAGTCTTCGGAAGCATTCAGCAGAATTCATGGGTTTTCCATGGTTTGGGGATTCTATAGACAGTACGTAATATATGCTCTTTTAACCTCCATTGCTAAAGATCATGGGGATGGGGGTGAACAGAGCTGGGATGGATTATCCAACATCAGTACAAGTAGCCAACCGATCACTTTTAACCCTCCTCAAATTGTGTGCCTAGCAGCATTCTCTTACAGCATCAAGGCTAGTGTTATTTTGGCCTGCATTCTCTTTCTCATCTCTCAGTAGCTCCAAAATAACCAACTCACAAGCTTTCAATTTTGTCTATGTTGGTCCTGCCAACCCAGTGCAGTCCAGCTCAGCTCTCAGCATGATGAAAACAGTCTCAGGATTGATCAGTCCTGGACGTGATTGTGAGCCAAAATGTAATAATACCTTCTGCTTGATTGGGACATGCTGGCTGTGGAATTCTGGGAGTTGAAGTCCACATGCCTTAAAATTGTCAAGGTTGAGAAACACTGTGTCACAGTCTCTTGACTAGGGGAAATGCACAAGCACAGCCTAAATGTTTTGAAAATAGAGGAAGGTAAAACTATGAAAACCCTGCACTCTGCACTTTAAGACTTGTGGACTTCAACTCCCAGAATTCCCCAGCCAGTTATGCTGGGGAATTCTGGGAGTTGAAGTCCACAAGTCTTAAAGTTGCCCCTTTTGGAGACCCCTGGTCTACACCAACTCTTTTCTCCATGGGCTGCCTGTCTCGGTGGCATTTTATTTCATGTGCCAGCTTGCTGCCTTGACTAAGCAGTTAACAGAATATTTCCATCAAGCTATAAACCTGATGCATCTGAGTCTTGCTGTTAAGGATGGGATCCTTCGAAGGAGAAATCAAACTTGCCAACAAGCTAAGCCAACGGGCCTGGCACCAAGGAAGAGTCACCTCTAGTGATTGGCTGTGAAACTTGGCCCTTTAGCAAAGTGAGTAGAAAAATAACAGCATGTTGTTGTTTTTTAAAAAAAAAAATGTTTATATTTTTCAATTGGAGTAGGACACTTTCAGCATTGATTCAGTCGCCTTTTCTTCAACTCTTATTTGGACAATTCAGAGATTGCTAGGCTGCCGTTCCTCATACCCTAATTTTAAAAGAGGTCCAAGGGGAAAGTTGCCCTAAAACCTTGAAGGTACCCAGGTGAAACCTGGCAGAGTTGAGTTGTTCTTAAGATCTGCCCTCTCTGTGTTATTTTCATCCCAAAGGTCTGCCATCCCACATCAAAAATATAGGAGCTTTTGAAGCTTCTCTGTTGTAGTGTAGTCTATGGATATTTTTTTAAAAAATCACATCCCAAAGCATGTTAAATAGATTTATCCTTGAATCAAAGACTTGAATCAATCAGAGCCTTCTTAGATACCAGTTCTCCAATTCGGATCAAAGTACAGTTGCTTGGCCCAGCCCCAATTTGTAGATTTGCAGGATGTCTAAATATTTGAAAGTGATGTTGCAATATAGGTTCAGTTTTAAAGTAAGATTAAGATGGAGTTGCTGGCTGTCCCTTATTTTGACAGAATTTCATTCATTTTCACACATCACAACTTCATGGAGCACAGCAGCTGACCCTTATTTCAAACACCCAATCTCCTTTGCTACTACAATACCCATGGGAACTCCTTTCTCCTGCGATACTAGCTAATGCACTGGGCTGTGTAACAACTACTCTGTTGTCTGTGATCCAGGCACAACACAAGGACATTTTTTTTTTTGTAAATTGAAGAGTCACGATTTCACTCATGACTGGTTCGTGATAAACTGTTTCTCTCTACAGTTACCTTATGACTGAAATGACTCCCTATCATTCCAAGAATGCAAGTGAAAAAGAAAAAACTTTAATTTTATATATTTTTTTATTTTATTTTAAAATAAAATCCTTTGCTTTAAAGTATGGCTTTTATGACTTTGACTCAGCATAAGAAAAGTTGTTTTTTTTTTTCTGAATGATTCCCAGGCTGACTGACGACCTCTCTCTCATCCCTTCTATCTATGACTCACAGGAGATCCAGGGGAAATATTTCAAGGATGAAATCCTTGAAAATATCCAGCAGGGTTCATTCTGAAAGGCAGGGAGCATCCACAAGGGAAATCAAGAATCAGGATGACAGCCACGACTCCAAAATCAACGCCTGATAGTTCCCATCTTCACTTTCCAAAGCCAACAGATTTGTTATTAATTTAAAACCTAGGCCAAATAAAATCTCTCTTGCATAGTTTCCAGATTTTAAAGATGAGCTTGAGATGACAGTGAGAGACAGCTAAAGACTCACTAAAAGCTTCAAGTGCCATAACAATTAGCAGAAGTTGGTAAGAGGGAGACGCTAATTTTTTAAAAAGGATGACTGGAAGGCAGTTCAGTGACATACATAATACCTAGGACATTGCAATATTCAATAAAAGATGTCAGTGAAAAATCCTTGGCAATAGGTCACTCCTTCATATATTTAGTCTCCCCAACTCAACTTCGGGACACAGCCTTTTTCTCGTTCACAGCAGGAAAATGCCCATATTCCCCAACTTTGCAGTGATCTAAGACTAAAGAATTGAAATGGAGACTGATAAGATCCTCAAAGCAGGTGCAATGGACTTTGATTAACCATGCAACTCTTCATTGGCTTCAGGTCACAGCCAGAAATGGCTGTAAGAAGTTTTGATTGGAAGTTGCAATTCATGGACACTGAACAAATCAAACTGATGCAGTGGGTTGATTTAAATTTAGTTCTGTTGAGCAGTTGGGAGGAACACAGGTGTACTCTTATTGAAACAGATTGAAGATTCTAACTGAATCAATTTCAACACACTGGAGTAAACAAGTTATTTGAGTTGGTTCTTTAGGGACTTATTTTGATTCTCAGCTAGGAGCTCTCCAAGGTCCTGTTTTGGTTTCATTTTTCTCCACTTGCTTCCCATGCCTGCTTCTTCTTCACCTTCCATGTTCTTCTTGGCTCCACTTCCTCTGTAGGCGTCTTCTGATACAATGACTAACCATTTTTTTAAATTTAACCCAACAATTTTTACATTAATGTGAGAAACAAAGACAATTTTTTAAACCACATCTCTAATTAAGAATTGTTTGAAGGTCAACACTATTTTTGCAAGGGATAATAAGACTACCCCTTCTCCTAACCTCTAACTTCATGCACATAAAGAGTTAATTTTTATTGTGAGAATTACATTTTTGAAAACAACATTGACTGGAGTGTAAAACCACCAGGGAATTCACTGGTGTGAGGTGAGTTATGAAGTTGAAAAACGTCTTAAAAGAAAGGAATAATAAAACAGTTCTATACAGCTGCCAAGAAAAATGCTCAAAAACATTCTGACACAGATACAGACACAGGAGTTGATTTATGGGTTTTTTTGTGTGTGCGCGCACATACCCTTGTCTCTCTTGGATAACCTGTTAATTCAACTTCATTCTAGATATAAGGATGGACAAACCTGAAATATGATTTTGTTCAGTTTCTCATTTCCCTAATGTTATACATTTTCCACCGTACATTTGGGTGAGTTTGCATTAAAAAATGAATAAAAAATCTTTACACATTTCTCCCTCAAACATGCACTTCCGTATGCCCTTTTCCTATATTATGTGAAATCTAATAATATCTCTCAGTGGAGCAACCTCCACTGAGAAAAGTAGAAACTGCAATTCACACATCTGTTGGAGCAGAGCTTTTTTTTTTTCCTTTAAAATGCTGGTGTGGATTAGAAAAATAGAAAACAAATGCATATTGTGTTACTTGGAGGTCTTAAAGTCCTTCCATATGGATGTTTTTGCAAACGATTTGACCAAATATAAAAGAATATAATAATAATAATAATAATAATAATAATAATAATAATAATAATAATAATAATAATAATAATAATAATAATAATAATAATAATAANCCATTGGTTAATTGTTCTAACTGTCAGGAAGTTTCTCCTTAGTTCTAAGTTGCTTCTCTCCTTGATCAGTTTCCACCCGTTGCTTCTTGTCCTGCCTTCAGGCGCTTTGGAGAATAGCTTGACTCCCTCTTTTTTGTGGCAGCCCCTGAGATATTGGAAGACTGCTATCATGTCCCCCCTCGTCCTTCTCTTCATTAAATAAGAGAATGCGCTAAATGTTTTTATGCGTATCTTCCCCCACTGCATGGATTTTATACTTTTACCCAAATTACACATTTTTGTAAGATGCTTGAGATCCTGAATTGTAGTAACTGGGTATGACTTGTGGGTAGTGACTTGTGGGTATCATTTATAACAGAATAGCAGAATTGGAAGGGATCTTGGAGGTCTTCTAATCTAACCCCCTGCTCAAGTAGGAAACTCTATAATATTTCAGACAAATGGTTGTCCCATCTTTTCTTAAAAGCCTTCAGTGATGGGGCGCCCTCAGCTTCTGGAAGCAAGTCGTTCCACTGGTTAATTGTTTTCACTGTCAGGAAATTGCTCCTTAGTTCTAGGTTGGATCACTCTTTGACTAGTTTCCATCCATTGCTTCTTGTCCTGCCTTCTGGCGCTTTGGAGACTAGGTTGACACCGTATTCTTTGTGGCAGCCCCTGAAATATCAGAACACTGCTATCCTGTTGCTCCCAGTCCTTCTCTTCCTTAGAGTAGTTAAGGAACTGCAAAAATGAAAAAAAATTAACCCTCATTTTTTAATCCAGAGTATTCATGTACTGCTAACACTAAATACTGCATCCAGATGTAAAAAAGATGTTGAGACTCTAGAAAGAGTACAGAGAAGAGCAACAAAGATGATTAGAGGTCTGGAGGCTAAAACATATAAGGAACGGCTGCTGGAATTGGGAATGTCTAGTTTAATGAAGAGAATGACGAGAGGGGACATGATAGCAGTGTTCCAATATCTCAGGGGCTGCCACAAAGAAGAGGGAGTCAAGCTATTCTCCAAAGCGCCTGAAGGCAGGACAAGAAGCAACGGGTGGAAGCTAACCAAAGAGAGAAGCAACCTGGAACTAAGGAGAAACTTCCTGACAGTTAGAACAATTAACCAGTGGAACAACCTGCCTCCAGAAGCGGTGAATGCTCCAACATTGAAAGTTTTTAAGAAGAGACTGGACAGCCATTTGTCTGAAATGGTATAGCGTTTCCTGCCTGAGCAGGGGGTTGGAGTAGATGACTTCCAAGGTTCCTTCCAACTTTATTATTATTATTATAAGTATGCAGCAGTAGAGGAAATCTGATATATAGCGTGCCACTGTAGAAAGCTCTTTGATAGAATATTATTTGCTAACCTATTGTTGAAGTTCAATGAATTGTCTCCATGGAAGACTTTTTTCTGGATTGATATCATACAAGAGGAACATCTTCTGGTCCAATCTCCTGCTCAAGGAAGGAGCCTCATACCATTCCAGTCAAATGGTTGTCCACTCTATTTTTGAAAACCTCCAGTGATGGAGGCCCCACAACCCCAGGAGGCAAGCTATTCCATTGATTAATTGCTCTCACTGTCAGAAAATTTCTCCTTATTTCTAGGTTGGATCTCCCTCTGATGACCTTCCACCCTTTAGTCCAGTTTAGTCCAGAGGTAGGCAACTTTATGCTAAGCAATTGTTTTGGACTTCAAATCCAGCCAGCCACCTGGGGATTGCTGACAGTGGATTAACGTGGGTTTATTTCATCTGGATCAGAAGGCACCATAAAGGAAACTTGTGGCCTTCAGTTGGAGAGAAACAGTTTCTTCTTTGAGAGGCTGTTGTAAAATAACTCTGGCCAAGCAGCATTCATAGATAAGATAAGGTAAGGTAAGGTAAGGTAAGGTAAGGTAAGGCAAGGCAAGGCAAGGCAAGGCAAGGCAAGGCAAGGGAAGGCAAGGCAAGGCAAGGCAAGGCAAGGCAAGGCAAGGCAAGATAAGATAAGATAAGATAAGATAAGATAAGATAAGATAAGATAAGATAAGATAAGATAAGATAAGATAAGATAAGATAAGATAAGATAAGATAACCTTTACTGTCATTGTCATATTGTGGGCAAAACAGCATACATCAAAAATGAAATGTAGTTGCCCGCTCTCAAAGTGAAACACATACATGACACACAGCTAAAACATACTATGTACAACATATGTGTAGACCCACACCCCTACATATATATAACAAATAAATATTAAATACTGTCCATCTTGAATATATAGCGGAAGGAGGAATCTTGAGAGTTCACAAGGTTAATGCTGTATGGAATGAAACTGTGGCTGAATCTGGATGTTCTGTTATGGATACCACGAAGCCCCCTCCTTCCAGAAGATAACAAGGAAAACAGGTCATGGAGAGGATGTGTAGTGTCCCAGATGATCTTACGGACCCTGCTCAAGCAACGCTTCTGTGCTATGTCCTTGATGGGAGGGAGGGAACGGCCAATGATCTTTTCTGCTGTCCTCACCACTCTCTGCACCGCCTTCCTGTCTGAAGCAGTGATGCTTCCAAACCAGACTGTGATGCTGTATGACAGGATGCTCTCGATCGTCCCCCTGTAGAAAGTGGTCAGGACAGGGGAAGGAAGATGTGCTTTTCTCAGAAAATGCAGGCGCTGCTGTGCCCGCTTCACCAGTGTCTCGCTGTTGAGCGACCAAGCCAGCATGATATTGTAACCGTGTAGACTTTGAAGTCAGTGAAAAAGAAAGAAGGAACTCCCAGAGTGCATGAACTTCATCTGCAAATGAAAGTATTTCATTGTGAGAAATCAATACCAAAGTACAGTCTGATCCTCAGAGAATCTCTCTGCTGTATTATTATGTTTAGTATGAGGAGAAGAAGCTTCTATCCAAGTCACTGAGGACCTATGAAGGAATTCAGTGATTTTATGCTTATTAGGTTTGGCCTGTAGCCAGGTTTCCAGCTTCTGGAGCAACTAGCTAGGAAAGGCCCGTTCAACTATTTTATAGCTGTATCTAAAGGATCGATCCTGGCAACTGACAGGTAGGAAAACAGTTGAGTCATTTTGTTTTCAAATAGGCAGACAACATCTCTGTCTTCCTGTTCCCCTCAACAATCTTACCATCTAAAAGCTAAATATTTTGTTTTTAGCGTTTACATAAGGGGCTCCAGTTTGCACGCTCATTTGACAGATACTGGGTGGGGCTAAGATGCCAAGAGGCTGTCACTCTAGCTCTTCCTACTGCCCTGTCCATTCCCCATCTAAGGAAGAGTTCCAGAATCCACTGGCATGGAGGGTTACTTCACAGAAGGTGGTCGGGTCCCTATTGTTGTTGTTGTTAGTTGCGAAGTCATGTCCGACTCATCGCGACCCCATGGACAACATTCCTCCAGGCTTTCCTGTCCTCTACCATCTTCTGGAGTCCATTTAAGCTCACACCTAACTGCTTCAGTGACTCCATCCAGCCATCTCATTCTCTGTCGTCCCCTTCTTCTATTGGCCTCAGTCTTGCCCAGCATTAGGGTCTTCTCCAGGGAGTCCTTCCTTCTCATTAGGTGGCCAAAGTACTTGAGTTTCAACTTCAAGATCTGGCCGCCTAAAGAGCAGTTGGGGTTGATCTCCTCTAGGACCGACCGGTTTGATTGCCTTGCAGTCCAGGGGACTCGCAGGAGTCTTCTCCAGCACCATAGTTCAAAGGCCTCAATTCTTTGGCGCTCAGCCTTTTTTATGGTCCACCTTTCACAGCCATATATTACAAGGTCGTACAATGGGACAAAACACATCCTGTCCTGTTTTGAAGGGTCCAACTGAAAAGTAATATTCCCCTTAGAACCGTGGTGGTGAACCTATGGCACACATGCCACAGGTGGCACATAGAGCCCTCTCTGTGGGCACGCGTGCCATCATCACCCCAGTCCTAGGCCTCCAGCTGGGTTTTATAAAACCTTTTTGCTTTAGGCCTCCGCCGCCGTGTGCAAAAAAAAAAAAAAAGGATCAATCAATCAATTTCAACTTCTCTCAGGGAAAAAAAAAGATCTTGCAAAGTTGGAATTGATTGATTGAATTTTTTAGTCCCACCCAGTCTGCCTTTACCACCGCAGCCACACCCACCCAATGGGCCACCCAATAGGCCACACCCACCCAATGGGCCACATCCACCCAATGGGCCACACCCACCCAATGGGCCCTTGGCTTTAACCAAATGGAGTCGAAGGTTTTTCTTTCCTAAGGGATCAGATTGGGGCAGGCTTGACAGTTGCCTTCTTCAATCTTTTCCATGTCACTCACTGGTACCCAACGATGCAGTTTAGTCCTGGAGGACATTCACATCCCATCATCATCACAATCACAATCATCAACATCTCAATCATCATCATCATCCTCAGTTATGTAAATTAGTTTGTCTCTGCCATGCAAAGTTGAAGCCCCAACTCTTCCATTGGGTGTTCCATAACCTGTTTCTTATAGCATCTTAATTGTGATAAATCTATGCATCTGTGGAACAAATGTTAGGCAAAAAAAAAAATGACCTAGTTGCCAAGTTATTATTTAAAAAGAAAATATTATGGAGGGAAAACAAATTTATTTCACAAAAAGCGGCGGAGGGAATCTTTGACATATGATGTGTGTATATGTGTGTATGTGTGTGTGTGTGTGTGAGAGAGAGAGAGAGAGAGAGAGAGAGAGAGAGTCTGCAATATTACTAAGACAATTTCCAGAAAGTGAAACTTATCCACTGATAAGTAGATAATGACAGCATGTCACCAAGTTTTATGTCTTTGAAAATCTTAGCAAGCCTAAATGTGAGTGCATTTCTGCTGTGGCTCAGAATATCTTTCCTTTTCTTGGGCTTGGCACTTGCTTGAAGCTGCATATTTCTCCAGTTTTTTCAACAGTGTGTGTGTGTGTGTGTCCGTGTGTCTGCATATGATCAAGTGTAATTTATAGACTGCCACTGCAGTTAAGAACAATATAAAAATCATTCTGACAAAAGGCAGATCTATAAATTTGGCAAATAAATCCCCTCACTTCTGCCACAAGATCTTGCAACAAAGGCAGTTTGCACGGAGCATCCACCTGGCTAGATTGACTCACATCCATCAGCCTTAAAATCTTCATTGTTGTGTATCCAGTGCCTGGATAGTTATTCAAGACACTTCTTCCCTCAAATGCTGGCAGGGAAGGAAGGAAGGAAGGGAGGGAGGGAGGGAGGGAGGGAGGGAGGGAGGGAGAGAGGGAGAGAGGGAGAGAGGGAGAGAGGGAGGGAGGGAGGAGGGAAGGAAAGGATAGAGGGAAGGAAGGAAGGAAGGAAGGGAGAGAGGGAGGGAGGGAGGGAGGGAAGGAGAGAGGGAGAGAGGGAGAGAGGGAGGGGAAAGAGAGGGAGGGAGGAGGGAAGGAAAGGATAGAGGGAAGGAGGGAAGGAAGGAAGGAAGGAAGGAATACAAATTTTGAGCATGGGATTCATCTCCAACAATATCTCATCTGAGCATGATTCCCTTTTTTAATCATATAGGGCTGAGTAAGGGCATTGTGGTAGCATTATTCTCCAATGTTCTCCCCCTAAACCTCCTACTTATAATCTTGCTTGCTCATGGTCTTCCATGCTTATGCAGACAACTCTGCTTCAGCAGTTTTTGTCCAGGCTGGCCTTTCTTTTAGCTACAATGAAGTAATCAGTTCGGACAGTGGACCGTGACAGATACTGAACTGCAATCAAGCCTCTCTTGTTATCTTACCAAACTGTTCTCTGGGTCAATAGTTTTATTGTAGCTGGAGTATAACTCGGCATCTACCCTTCCTGCATAGTACTGAGAATGACAGACTAAGTAACTATCATAGTTACAATTCAATGCATCGTTCTGAGTATCATCAGAGTAATACCTACAAGGTGACTAGTTCAATGACTTTCCAGAGACTGAATTGACATGGTTGTGACCACTTGGGAAGGTGCTGGAGCAATGAAAAGTCCTCTTCCTGTCTCATGAGTTGCTTCTTTGGAAGCATCATTGCCTAGTTCAGGGGTAGGCAACCTTGGCTCTTTTATGACTCATGGACTTCAACTCCCAGAATTCCTGAGGCAGCCATGCTGAGGGGAAAGGGAGAGGTTTCCAAGCTGAGCCATGCTGCCTCAGGAATTCTGGGAGTTGAAGTCCACGAGTCATAAAAGAGCCAAGGTTGCCTACCTCTGGCCTAGTTCATACTACTAAAGCAGGATGGGGCTTTAAAGTGTCATTCTCTTCTACCTTAATTCAAGGGATGGTAGAAGACCAGTGAAGGACAGGTCTTATCTCGTCTCTTTCCCCTACAAATTCATACAAGTATATCCAGTCTCATTTCTACATCCTTCTCTGATTTGTTTGTTTGTTTGTTTGTTTTAACAAAGGAAATAACTCATAGGAAAATTCAGCAAAGACTCCTGGGTCACTTTAAAAGCTTCGCAAATTTATTGTGACATTAGCTTTCTTGGGGTCGAGTCCAATTTGTCAGTTCCAAGGAACATAATGCATGATGCGAGGCGATGGGAAGGTTAGTTGCCTGTGATCTGCTTTGTTACCCAGGTTCGGAGTAAAGAAAGGATGAACCTCTCTTGAGGTCTCAGCAGTTGGGGAGGAAAGAAGGAGAGGGAGGATCTGAGGGAACTCCTGCCCTGCTGCCCTTTCACCATCCCCTTGCCCCCTCCTCCTGGCCTATACTAGGGGTCTCCCATCCTATTGCTAAGGAAGCTTTGGATACAAAGCCAGGTCTCCTCCCATGGAGAGGGAATGGGCCTCCCTCTGACTTTGCCCTGGTACCCATCAGGAACAACCTGGCTAAGGAGAGCAAGCACAGCAGTAGCAGCCTTGAGGAGGAGGTAAGTGCAGCTGGGCGCCCCCTTGGGGAAGTGGGGCTGGGCTTGGTGCCACGGGTGCTCGAGGGCCAGGCTGGGCATTTGACCTCTGCTGCCCAGGGCTCCGGGCATCCCGCACCACCATCCAGCCCCCCCCATGGCCTGAGAGGAACAGTGATGCTCCTCCAGTGGACCATGCCTTGGAACTTGCCCCGGTCCCACCCCCTTCTGCCAGAGACCCTCAGATCTGTCCCACACCTGCCCAGGCCCCCACAGGCACCCTTGACACGAACGATGTAGAGCTGGCCACGCCCACTCAGTAGGCCACACCCACTCCATCCACGCCCACCCAGTAGGCTGCACCCACCCTGGCCACACCCACCTGGTCCCCCCAAAGGCAACCGCAATGCTGATGCGGCCCTCAATGAAATTGAGTTTGACACCCCTGATGTAGGACATTAAGCTTGCATGCCCTCTTGAGACTTTCATAGTTTTTAGAGCAGGCTTTTTATTCAATATTTATTGTGATCTTATTATTGCCTGTTCACCGCCCTGAGTCCCGTAAGGGAGATAGGGCGGTATATAAATTTAAATAATAAATAAATAAATAGTTTACATTCCAAAATGTAAGCTGCAGACGTAAATGTAAATGTAAATTCTGGGGGCTGCCAAGTACTAAGTAGAGAACTCAGCTTTCTTCCTTCAACAAGAGATGGTGACTTTTTCCCATAACATGTTTGTAGCTTTTCATTTTAAATCCCCTTTCAGATGAATCTTGGTCTTTTCTGGGAAAACCTGATCCTCTTCCATGACATCTTTGAGACGCAGTCTATCCATAGAGGCAGACCCTCTTAATTTCTTGGTCCGTTGTTCAAAACTACCCTCCCTTATGCCAAATGTGGAAGTATTTTGCTCCATTCCGCATTAGTAAATCAAACTTCTCCTACAACTGTAATATTTATTTCCTTCTAGTTCCCTCTAGTGTCCAACTTTCAAAGTCCCATTCTGTCATGCTTTTTTTTAAAAAGAAAGAAAAGAAATCAAAATGAAAGTATTTTCCCATTGGAACGGATTCTTATAATTAGCATGAAAATCTTATTTCAAATTTCGGGGACTCTTAGTTCATTTGCAGTTTTCTAAAATCGGATGTCAACGCTGCTAATATTGAATATTCTTGCTTTGGCAAAATATACAGAACTGTCTGGTATTTTTAGAGTTAATTCAGATGATGGTTGGGGGGAGGAGAAAGATAGGACTGCGTGCAGGAAGAGAACGGAAGAGAACCTTTGCCCTTCCACCTGATAGGAGAACAGTGATATATGACAGCAAATTTAGGGAGGGAACATGCTGGTAAATTAATTGCTCAAGGGAAGAGAATTTAGATCTTAGCATCCCTTCGTCATGCCGTGCCGACATTTTGTAACATAAATAAAAGACTTTTAGGAAAACCAATGCCTGGAAGTTCTTTGAAGTGTTTCATTAGCCAGAACCCTGACATCGGAGTTATAATTTCCTTTTTGCTGCTTATTCCAGTTTTGTTTGTTTTTTAAAGGCCCTTAAACTTGTATTTAAAATTGTTTCACTAAGAATTGAAGGAAGTTTCAAAAAGTGATTAGAAAAGGAAGTATGCAGACTTATTGTCCTTGCAAGGACGCCGGCCACAGTCTGAGCAAGAGTGCCATTCCCTCGTCTCCCGGAGGTCTAAACCTGCCGAAGATGCTGTCTTGATGTCTTTTGAGAGGAGCAACTGTACGGAGCATTCATGGGCCATCTCAAGGCTGCTCGCTGTCTTTTTGTTCTGCTGCAGTCTCCGGATCTGTTTTAAGCACAGCTATCTTCAGTTTGTCATTTCTCCCCTGAAAACCCTTTTGAACTCTTTTCCTATTCATGAAAGTTGACATCTGGGTAAAGAGAGTGGAACCTCCACGCTCTACATAAAAAGGCTTCTTTTTCAGCGCTGGAAAAAATAAACGGGTGAGCACCATTACTCAAGGATTTGCAGAGTTGCTGCTATTAACAACTATTATTTAACCAAGGTAGATTAGCTCTGATTGACTCTAATGAAATAGGGGTATCTTTTACTGTAATGATAGCAATAGCACTTAGAGTTATGTACAGGGCTTTTTTTCTCGGAGAAAAGGTGGCGGAACTCAAACCTGGCCACGCCCTCATCAAACCCTAGGACCGCCCCTTTAGAGAACAGGATGCAAGTAAAATTTGGGAGGGGCTATTTCCGGTGCGGCCGGCCCGGAAAAAGGTGCCGGAACGCAGTTCCGCCGCGTTCCGGCTGAAAAAAAGCCCTGGTTATGTACTACTTCATAGTGCTTTACAGCCCTCTCTAAGTGGTTTACAGAGTCAGCATATTGTTCCCAATAATCTGGGTCCTCATTTTACGGACCTGGGAAGGAGGGAAGGCTGAGTCAACCTTGAGCTGGTGAGAAAGGAACTGCCAAACTGCAGGCAGCCGGCAGTCAGCAGAAGTAGCCTGCAGTACTGCATTCTAACCACTGCGCCACCATTGGCTCATGATGATGTAGAACAGGGGGGTCAAACTGCCGGCCCACGGGCTGGACGCGTCATCCAGAAGCCACACCCACCCCATTGCTGGCAATGGCAAAACCGTCCCGATACGTTGCGCGACATCACGTGATGTCGCGAGTTTGACATGTCTGATGTAGAAGAATTATAAATGTACATGTCTAGTATACATAGGCCTTGTATAGTAGTGACAGTTGGTTAATCTTTTGTTGTGGTTGTTTTTAAATGTTGTTTATTTTTATATCTTTTTTTGTATGAAGTTAATAAAAGCAAAAAAATAAAAGCACCAAATTAGTAATGGCAAGAGCAATCATCTATTTTTTCAGTCTCTCTCTCTCTCTCTCTCTCTCTCTCTCTCTCTCTCTCTCTCTCTCTCTCTCTCTGTGTGTGTGTGTGTGTGTGTGTGTGTGTGTATGTGTCTCTCTCTCTGTCTCTCTCTCTGTCTCTCTCTGTCTCTCTCTCTGTCTCTCTCTCTTTCTCCCTGTCTCTCTCTGTCTCTCTCTCTCTGTCTCTTTGTCTCTCTCTCTCTCTCTCCTCTCCTCTCTCCTCTCTCTCTCTCCGTGTGTGTGTGTGGGGGGTCTCTTCTGTCTCTCTTTCTCTCTCCCTCCTCCCCTCCCAACTTATAAAGTAATCGTGAAATGAGATGGGTAATCCAAGGGAGTCATTTTGGGTCAACCTCAAGGCAAGAGATTACAATAATATTGGACTTCCATCCGACCGTCTGCCAGGGGAGGCCATGTGATGGCTGCACCTGATTCAGAAACAATCCAGTAAGCACAGCCTAATCTGCCCTGGCATCCCACCGCAGAGAAGCCAACAGGATATGGCATAATGTTGCACAGAATAAGAGAAGCTAGATGGAAACCTGGACCAAGAATGACACCACCAAGCTGTCTAAGAATAGATGCCCACAAGTCTGAAAGTAAGATCTTTAACAGCCCAAATCAGGCACAGACAGACAGACAGACAGACAGACAGACAGACAGACAGACAGACAGACAGACAGACAGACAGACAGACAGACAGACAAAAAAAGAGTGTTTCTCACAAATGAAGGACGATACATGACCCAGGATAATGTAAATGTGTTTTGTAGCAGCTGATGAGAGAGAGGTTCCATGACTTTAACATTAACATTTACAGGAAAGGAGGGAAATCAGAGCAGAACAGCAATAGGAAGAAGATCTGCACCAGGCAGTGGGCGTAGGGCTTCTACCACTTTAAATTAGGGACAATCTATCCAATTTTATTCCTTCTGAATTCCTCAGCTCACTGGTCCACATCTTGTTCTTCCCAGTGTTAATAAAATTGACCCAAAAGTTTTGCGAAGACGCTTGCATGATCTTCGCACGTTTCTCTTTTAATCTATGCATTTTCCGTGCACATTTTTCAAAGCATCCGTTCTTTTTTTTTTGCAAGTGTCTTTTGCTGTTGCTGGAAGATGACCAGAATGTGAAAAGGGCAGATCTGGATATGTGCATATTCTTTTTGAGTAATCCTATATATATTGGCAGGCAGGATATCTTTGTTAAAAAAAAAAAAAAGCAGTTGTGATTGACTGCATTTCTCTTTTTTTTACCTCTAGTCAGAACAAAGGAAGAAAAATGTGCTTTTTAATAACTGGGAGCAAAAGTCAAAGATGTTATGACATTTTCTATCAGTATGGGGGCTCGTGGCAATTTTGTGAAGGAATCTCATTTGGAAAATTGCTGAAAAACAAGGCTGATTTTATTTGATTGTAAGCATGATTGATTTCTTTGCTATTTGCTGGAGCAGCTATTAAGAAGCAGAATAAATAAGTTGGCAGATTAATGAATATCTTAGGTTGAGCAATTATGACTGACCCAACCCTGAGCCTTATGTGGAGTTG
Source organism: Protobothrops mucrosquamatus (assembly GCF_001527695.2). Classification (NCBI taxonomy): domain Eukaryota; kingdom Metazoa; phylum Chordata; class Lepidosauria; order Squamata; family Viperidae; genus Protobothrops; species Protobothrops mucrosquamatus. Next base: position 20,135 of record NW_015388827.1, read on the forward strand.
ATTTGAACCTGTGTCTTCCTGGTTATAGTTCAAGACCTTAATGGTTATACTGCACCAGATCACATGAGTGTGTTATTCTAGAATTTTAATCTTTAGATTGCAATCAGATGTCTCACCGTATTCAAGGTGTCTTAAACATATCTAGGAATAAGCAAATCTGTAAATTTCAGTTTCTCATTTTTCACTGACATTAAATTCTGTTCAATCTTGTTTTGTATGCCAGTTTATGAAAGATTGAGGGCAATAGAAGAAGGGGACGACAGAGAATGAGGTGGCTGGATGGAGTCACTGAAGCAGTAGGCGTGAGCTTTAATGGACTCCAGAAGATGGTAGAGGACAGGAAGGCCTGGAGGAACGTTGTCCATGGGGTCGCGATGGGTCGGACACGACTTCACAACTAACAACAACAACATGCCAGTTTATAAATGGGATATATGTCTACTTGTCTTTTTAAAATATTTCTATGTATTTTCTTTTGAATCTTACTGATAAGGAGAAACTTCCTGAAAGTTAGAACAATTAACCAGTGGAACAACCTGCCTCCAGAAGCGGTGAATGCTCCAGCACTGGAATTTTTTAAGAAGAAACTGGACAGCCATTTGTCCGAAATGGTGTAGGGTTTCCTGCCTGAGCAGGAGGTTGGACTAGATGACCTCCAAGGTCCCTTCCAACTTTACTACTACTACTACTACTACTACTACTACTACTACTACTACTACTACTACTACTATTATTATTATTATTATTATTATTATTATTATTATTATTATTATATACTGTATATGCATCTTGTTCAAGTATTTTCTCTAAATGTAAGAGTTCTGTCTCTATTTGCATATGTATTCTGGCTATCCTATAGGATTAGGAAGTATGATATTATACATTTTTCTAAATAATGAATGGAAAAAAGGATAATAGAGGACAACATTGTTCTGTAGATTATATCTGTTCAGGGGTTGTTCTGGAAAGTAAGATGGGAAAAAAGGAAGGAAGAAGGAAGGAAGGAAGGAAGGAAGGAAGGAAGGAAGGAAGGAAGGAAGGAAGGAAGGAAGGAAGGAAGGAAGGAAGGAAGGAAGGAAAGTGGCCCATTGACAAGCACCTATGGAGAAACTCTTTGATAAACATTTGTGTGATAAAGCCCTGAAGAACTATTCTGAACATTATCTATAAAACATCAAAATGTTAATTAATTTAAAAATGAATATCCTTTTATTTTTGAGACTCAGTTCCTTTGTTAGAAATATAGATATAGATACCCATACACAGACCTATTTACATTTCATGATGGTTTTACAGGATCTGACAAGTGTTATAGTTAGAAAGGAAAAGATCTACTGTCTCAGGTATTCATGCACAGCTCCTGCTCATGTGTGCGTGAACATGGATATGGAAGGATGCATCCTTCTTATAAGCTTCAATGGGGCTGCTTTGTGGCACAAAGCCCCAGCAATCCTCATGTCTAACAATCTAATACTATTTAAAGGGAGAAAGGGGAGTGTACAAAAAAAGAGAGAAGCCACAGAAATTATGATAGAAAGTTCATTGTTGGGATGATCCAATATACTGCATTTTGTACTATTTTATTCTCTGAAACCGTCACCCTTATACAACATAGGGGAAAGGGTCTGCATTTGTGTGTATTTGCTTTAAATAATATGCGAAATAATGAAGTGGTATAAACAGTGGATGCTTACAACGTGGACTTGGAGGTGCTATTAACCTTGAATATAGTTGAATATAGTATATCATATCAGTTCTAGACCTTTAAAAGCTACACATTTCATCTCCCTGGGTAAATAGCTTCAATTTCTCTTTTACTCGTTCTTTCTTTGAAAATGTCATATTCCTTCCATCTTATTTCTGATGACATGTGTGAATGTTCTAAGGCTGAACTAAATTCTCACCTATCCATTGCTAAAAACAGGATATATTCTCCAAAAAACCCATTTCTGCTCCACTTCAAAGATCATTAAAGTTCTCTGTTTCCAGAAGGATAGAATGAGCTTTTTGCCACAAAACTGTGATTATTGTGACACCTTAAAAAATCTAAAGTGTTTATTGTTAAATAAGTCTCCTAGGAAGTATAATCCACCCAAGACTTGTGAGACAATAAACATGTCAGATTTCAAAACGCCAAGAAATTCTTTCTGGTTAAAGTTAACAAAGTTCCATAATTCAGTATGCATTCGAATGCAAAATATTATTTTTCCTCCCTTCACCGTTACTTAAAGTTGGCTTTTGTTCAGTCACCCCATCCTACAGTTTTCGAACCCCTCCTGATTTTTTCAGCTAATTATGTGTGCCTCTTTACATGTAGGGAGTTGGTATCGCAATGACAGAGGAGAGAAAGCAGGTGACTGAATCAC
>NW_015388827.1:26114-51228 GCF_001527695.2 Protobothrops mucrosquamatus
CAGCCAAGCTCCCACCCAATCAGCTCCAACCCCACTGGCAGTTAAAAGGAAGAAACAGCTGCGATCACACACCACTCTTAGAAGCACGAAGCTGAAGACACCAGCCTGAAGATGACGAATGTGACTTCGTCGAAACGTCGCCAAGGTACTTTTAATTCTACGCGGGAGAAAACCCGAATAACTAAAGACCTACATATTCCCCCAAATAAGCAGGAAATGTTACCAGCTGCCAGTGAAACGCTCTGCGTTAATCTCCAGGGTTGCCTTAATGGTTTTACATGATATGGATTCTGTTTTGAATTACATTTGAGGGAGAACGTTTTTAGAAAATCGGGATAAAAAAAAATGTGTTTTCTCACTTGAACCAAGGCCACCATTTGGCAAGTGCATGTAAGGAGATTTCCCCCACTTTTATAGCACGAATAAGTGGAAATAATTGTTCAGTTCGGCTTTGGAAGAGTTAGAAGTGGCCAAGCAATTCAAAGCAGAAAAGTGAATCTGCAAAACAGGTGAGGTTCACACAGGGTAGTGAGCACCATCAAAGGGAATCTGGAGAAGGGAAAATAGTTTTCAGAGGACTCCTAAGAACACGGGCCTCGTGATTAAGATAGAAGAGTTACATGCACTCCAAATCAAATAACAGAATATCAGAGTCAGAAGGGACCTTGGAGGTCTACTAGTCCAACACCCTACTCAAGCAGGAAAGCCTATACCATTACAGACAAACAGCTGTTTAAACACTTCTGAAGGCTAATTGTTTTCACTGAATGGAACTATCTCCTTAATTCCAGGTTGCTTCTCTCCTTGATTAGTTTCCACCTGTTGCTTCTTGTCCTGCCTTCAGGCGTTTTGGAGAATAGCTTGACTCCCTCTTCTTTGGGGCAGCCCCTGAGATACTGGAAGGCTGCTATCGTGTCCCCCCTCGTCCTTCTCTTCATTATGTCACTCCTAGTCCTTCTTTCAATCAGATTGATGGTTTGTGTTTTTGGATTGAACCCATTTCAAGCAATGCTCACAGAAGACCAAGAGTAGTGCAAGAACTGGTTTTCAAAATTGCAGCATGTATGGATATGTCCTGAGGTCTTTTTTGCTGCTCATGTGAACTGATTAAAGAAAAATAACTCATCTCTTTTGGTGAGATTCACTTGGAAATAACTTTCACAATTGTGTGGTTTCAGGGAGAAATCCTTTCATCCCTGCAGGCTTTTAAACTTGGATCTTTTCACTCCTGGGCTATTTTACTGCCTTGGAGAAAAATATACATCTTATCCTCTGCTTGGTACAATTACTTAGTTTTTTGTTTCTAAGTTAAACGTATGCAAATACTTTACCTTTTACAAGACTGTGTTTATACTGCTTCTATAATTTTAGCTATTTTTTTTTTATTTTGTAAGTCATTGCGAGAAGGATCGTGATGGGATGAACTCATAAATAAAGTATATAAATAGTTCCTTTTTGCATAAACTATTCTTAATTGGGTTCGATCTGATGCTTTACAACAGGTTAGGAAAGCTGTTGGAATTTTTTTTTTTTACAAGGGGAGTTTTCTTCCTGGAAACTCATCTGAGCAGATCGTAATTAATTCAGCAGTTCCCGGGCCTTCCTGTTTGCAAATTGCCATTGAGCAGAAGGGTAATGTTTAAGAACATGTTATTTGGAATTATGACACTCATGTTTCATGGAAGACATAAAAAGCTATGGATTGCGACGAGCAATTTGCTCTGGTCTGTGTATCAAGTAATTGCTCATCATGTAGAGTCTGCCCAATTTACAGTTTGGTTCAGGATTGATTATTTATGCTGCTTGCTAATTTTTACTTAATGAGACACAATATTCCAAGGTGATGGGGAACACAAACACGTTTGGGACCTGACTCTAAGCTCTGCTTCATTACGGCTTCATTTGTTTTCAGAAAGATTACACACTTGCCTTCTGGGCTCATTTTCGCAACCATGGTGAGGATTTCAAATGCAATCGTAGTTTTGCCTCCTAGGCCAGTGATGGCGAACCTTTTAGAGACCGAGTGCCCAAACTGCAACCCAAAACCCACTTATGCATCGTCGGGTGCCGGGTGGGTGTGGCCCATTGGGTGGGCATGGCCCATTGGGTGGGTGTGGCCCATTGGGTGGGCGTGGCTGCGGTGGTAATGGCAGACTGGGTGGGACTAAAAAGTTCAATCAATCAATTCCAACTTTGCAAGATCTTTTTTTTTCCCGCGAGAAGTTGAAATTGACTGATTGATTGAACTTTTTTGTGTGTGTGTACACGGCAGCGGAGGCCTAAAGCAAAAAGGTTTTATAAAACCCAGCTGAAGGCCTACGACTGGGGTGACAGCGTGCGTGCCCACAGAGAGGGCTCTGAGTGCCACCTCTGGTACCCGTTCGCCACCACTGTCCTAGGCCAAGGAACAAATGGAATAGGGCTATTTGAACTTGTGGCAGTCTGCAGGAATTGGGAGGGACATCAGAGTTCATCTGATCCATCCTTTGGTCTGGGCAGAAGTCACCTAAACCTTTTATATGTGGGTCAATATAAAAGGAAAAAAGTGACATTGTCATAGGTGTATATTACAGGCCATGTGGAGAAAAGCAAAGTTTTACATTTAGGCAGGAAAATCAAAGGTATAAGTACAGATTAGGTGAGACCTGGCTCAAAAACAGTAACTGTGAGAGGGACCTTGGAGTCCTAGTGGACGATCACTTGACTATGAGCCAGCAATGTGCAGCAGCAGCCAAAAAAGCTAATACAATCCTGACATAGAATCAAGATCACACAAAGTATTACTACTGCTTTATAAAACCCTAGTAAGACTACACCTGGAATACTGCAGGCAATTTTGGTCACCATACTACAAAACAGATGTTGAGACCTTGTAAAAAGTTCAGAGAAGAGCAACTAAGATGATCAAAGGCCTGGAGACTAAAACATACGAAGAACGGCTGCAGGACTTGGGTTTGGCTAGTCTAAAGAAAAGAAGAAACAGGAGTGACATGATAGCAGTATTCCAGTATTTGAGGGGCTGCCACAAGGAAGAGGGGGTCGGGTGGTTTACCAGAGTACCAGAGGGAAGGATGAGAAACAATGGTTGGAAACTGATCAAAGAGAGAAGCAACCTGGAATTAAGGAGAAACTTCCTGACAGTGAGGACCATCAACCAGTGGAACAGCTTACCCCTTAAAAAAGCACTTTTTAAAATATATATTTTACTAAAGTTTATTATAAGATAATATACAAATAGAAACAAAGGTTAGGAAAGTTAGAGAAAGAAGAAGGGTACAGAAGGAAAGGAAGAGGAAAACAAAGCAGCTGGCAAGAGTAGCAAAAGTGGTATCAAGTATATCAAGTATCAAAGTATACAAAGAATAGCAAAAGAGACCTCTTGAGTCTATTAAGCAAAAATCTCCGGGACTGAATTCAAGAGCTTCTGTATGCAATAAACATTGCTTGCTACCAAACTACAAAACTTTCCCAGAGAGTTAATGTAAAACCAATGCAACTCAAATTCTTCAGCACCATCTCCAAATCCCTGAAGAAGATATATCTCACCCTTCCCAACGAGGATGGTCTTGTTTGGCTTGTCCGGTTTTTGTTTCATTAGCAAATTGATCTCATAGTCTCCCAATTTTATTGTCTAATAGTAAGAGTGGAAATCACTTCTAAATGATGGAGACTTACTCACTTATTGTTGTAAGGGCTAATGAATTTGGCCTGTAAGGGCCAAGAAAGACTTTTTAGTGGGCTAAACATTAGCTCAGCATTGCAGAATTACCGATGTGTATGTGACCCAGGATTTTGGCAAATGTTGTCCTAGAAGGCAAGAAGAAAGATGGTCTTGGGTGAGCCAGATAAAGGTCTGTCTGCCAAAGGAGCTCTCATCCTTGAACCGCTATTGAAGAAGAACAATTAAAACAACAATTACATAATCACAGCGCTGTAATTTCCACCAACAGCTCTTTCTGTTAATGAGTCAGAGTGTATTGAGGTTAAAATGGTGCCTGATACTATTTCGTGCCGTTGCATTCACCGGCTGCAAATTACATCTCCTCCTTTCTTTTTGACCAAAGGTGGGGTGGACGAGGAGAAGCACCCCAACACAACTCAAAAAACCTTATTGGGCATGAATGTCTATGGAGATTCTCAATAAAATCAAGTTATGGTTGTCTCAAAGGTGCTTTTTCCAAAAGGCAATTGGACTGGACTGAGGTTAGTTAGAACCAAAAAAGCTTCTTGGATGAGAAGTGAAACAGAGAAAGGAAAGGAAACAAGAAAAAACAAAAGAAAAAAGCCCAGTTGCCTTTTTGAAAAAGCACCTTTGGGACATTGGTCATGAAATTGATTGCTCTGGACATCCTGAGGCACCGTGTTTTTGTGGAAAACTGATCATTGGCAGGAAGATGTACCTATTTGTAGGCAAAGCAAGCTTTCCTGAACCCGTGCTATGGACACTTCTGAACATAACCGTCATGAATCTCTCTTGCGTGAGAGACACTATTACTGATAAAATGAGTGTTTCCACAGTATTTCATGCAGATTTGATCTTGTGGCATTCCCTTGCTTGGAGTATAAGCACATTTCTTATCTCTTGGAGGAACCATTAGCATTTATGAGATTTAAAATGTAAGAACAGGAGGTCAAAATGGCCTCCAGATCTAAGACATTACCTGAAAGTATCAAAACTATAGGGTTTTTTTTCCTTCACAGGCTGATTTCTTTCCCACTGAAGCAGAATTTGAGTGAAATTTCTCCTCCTGATCTAATGAACTCTAGAAAGAGGTAGAAGATAAAGGATCTTAGGTTTCAATATCTTCTTCTTTCATTTTAATCAAGCACGTATATTTCTTTTCTCTCTTTTTATATGGTTCTCATTGTATTAAACCTCTCATGGATACTCTTGCATTTTAATTTTGCCCATATGACAAAGCCATTATTTTAATAAGTGGGTGAAAATTATTCAATGACGAAAGAAGGCCCATCCTGACAAATTAGCTCTTAATAAATGGAGGCAACCCTCCTTAATTGCGTCAGTACTTTTTGGCAGATAATCTGTTTCCATTTATTGTTCCCTATATAAAAACTTCTGCACTGTTACAAAAAAAAAAAAAAGAGAGAGAGAGAAAGAGATAAGTCTATTCTTTCTTGGTTAGGATAAATGTGTTTATTGTTTTCTGAGGTACAAAGTTATTAATGATCATCACATGAGGAAAAAAAATCTAGGAAGACGAAAGGAAAGAAGAATAAAGGGAGAAACAATGGTCTACTGTAAATTCAAACCAAAGTAATTTCCCACTTTTGTAAGGATACTTTAGTAAGAGCTAGTGAAGAATAGCTTTTTGAAATTTTACACCAAATCTGTGGGCAGCAGAACAGGGTGGAAAGCCTGTAGCAGTAGCATCAGGGGATTAATGGATTTATTTTTTTCAAATAAATGGATGGACAGGTGGACTTCTATTCCCAGAATTCCTCAGGAACCCTCCCATCTTAAAGTTCCCATGGTTGAAAAACATTGCCCTAGGCCAGTGGTTCTCAACCTGTGGGTCGGGACCACATTTGGGGTCGATTGACCATTTCACGGGGGTCGCCAAGCAAGGCTGTCCGCCATTTTTTTTGTCCGCCATTTTTCCCCCCTTTTCCGGCGGGTGCCTTACCTCCCTTGGGCTGGGCCAGCTGGTGGTCGGCCTGCTCCGTCTCTGCCGCTTGCCAGCTACGCCTCGGCCGGCGCAGGGGGCGGAACCATGCATGCGCGGCGCTCCTGGGCAGGGAAAGTCCTCGACTTACGACCGGTTGGGTAGTCCTCGACTTACGACCGGTTTAGTCCTCGACTTACGACCGGTTTAGTTCTCGACTTACGACTGTTTGGGGTCGCGGCATTAAAAAGGTTGAGAACCACTGCCCTAGGCTGTGTATAGCTACAGTACTTTGCTGTATGACTTGCTTAGAAAAAATAAAATTCTGGCTGATGAATTGGCAATGGAAGGAGAACTCAGCTCCTTCAAATCACATTAAATCTGTATTCATAAAGCTGAACTCTAATTTTAACTTCTTTTAAACTTGTTAATCCCAGAATTTACTTCCTTTTAACCGAAAATCAAGCATAACAGCTTTGGAAATTAAGGAGAAAGCATTAATTTTCAACCTCCTCCCAAAACACTTATTTTAAATGTTTGTAGTGGCTCAACATCTTCATCAACGATCTGGACGAGGGGATAGATGGGGAAATCATCAAATTTGCAGACGACACCAAGCTGGCAGGAATAGCCAACACTCCAGAAGACAGGCTTAAGATACAGGAGGATCTGGACAGACTTGAACACTAGGCGCTATCTAACAAAATGAAATTCAGTGGTGAAAAAAGTAAGGTTCTACATTTAGGCAAGAAAAACCAAATGTACAGGTATAGTATAAGGGGGTACCTTGCTCAATAATAGTAACTGTGAGAGGGACCTCGGAGTCCTAGTGGACAATCACTTAAATATGAGCCAGCAGTGTGCTGCAGCTGCCAAAAAAGCCAATGCAATCCTAAGTTGCATTAACAGAAGGATTCAATTAAGATCGCGTGAAGTATTAATACCACTTTACAAGGCCTTGGTAAGGCCACATTTGGAATACTGTATCCAGTTTTGGTCGCCACGATGTAAAAAAGATGTTGAGACTCTGGAAAGAGTGCAGAGAAGAGCAACAAAGATGATTAGGGGACTGGAGGCTAAAACATATAAGGAAAGGCTGCTGGAATTGGGTCTGTCTAGTTTAATGAAGAGAAGGACGAGGGGGGACAGGATAGCAGTGTTCCAGTATCTCAGGGGCTGCCCCAAAGAAGAGGGAGTCAAGCTATTTTCCAAGGCGCCTGAAGGCAGGACAAGAAGCAACGGATGGAAACTAACCAAGGAGAGAAGCAACCTAGAACTAAGGAGAAACCTCCTGACAGTCAGAACAATTAACCAGTGGAACAACCTGCCTCCAGAAGCGGTGAATGCTCCAACACTGGAAGTTTTTAAGAAGAGACTGGACAGCCATTTGTCTGAAATGGTATAGGGTTTCCTGCCTGAGCAGGGGGTTGGACTAGATGACCTCCAAGGTCCCTTCCAACTGTATTGTTATTGTTATTGTTATTGTTATTGTTATTGTTATTGTTATTGTAATTGTAATTGTAATTGTAATTGTAATTGTTATTGTTATTGTTATTGTTATTGTAATTGTTATTGTTATTGTTATTGTTATTGTTATTGTTATGAAGACTCCTTTGATACATTATTTTTAAAAATTATCTAAAGAAACCACTAGCAAAAAAGAAACTTGCTCTATGACGTTTCCTCCCTTGGACTTCCTTTGAATTCAACTCATGCCAATCTGATGTGCTCCTTATTTTCTCTGATTGCAGGTTTTCATCTGCTAATAGTGGTGCTGGTCTGGTGCTTAGCTTGGTCTCCGAAGCTTCTAACCCACTCTTAAAAAAGTCTTTTTCCCTGCCTCACCTTTCACCCAAGTGTTGAAAAAAGCAATATCGCTGGTAACCGTTTCTGAAAGACTGGCAATGAATATCTAAGAGTGTTTGATCTCAGCACTGTGCCATCCATCTGATTCAGAACAGACATGACCCTCTCCTTGACTGTATTTTTAGCTGAACATGCCACGGCTTTATTGGTCTGCTTTCATGTTGGTTCCTTTAGGTAACTGCTTCTTTCTTACAATGTCCAGTAAAATGGGCGCAATCAAGGCACTTTCTGGGAAATAAAGTGAAAACGCTTTCTGGCGGTTGAAAAGACTTGGAAAAAGAGAAGAATGAAGGGGAAAGACAAGAAAAGCTAAGCGGATTCTGCCTGCTTTTCAAATAGCAGAAGTGGCAACAGCAGTCTCCTCTAAACTACAAGCAACCTTTTGATTCCTTTTTTTTTTTTCTTCAGAAAGCTGGACTGACTTTTCTGAAAGCAATTAATTCAGAAAATAGCAGCAATCAAAGCAAAGTTACAGAATCTGACAGATTTTCAAAGATTCGGTAAATACCAATATTGGTGTCATCGTAATGATACCTATTATAATATCCATTAATTTAGAGGGTTGGTGTTTTTTTCCAGCAACAAAATTAAAGTTCTTTTGTAACAATATTCTTCCAGACGCTTTAACAACTATCAGTACATATCTGGAGTTTCCAAGTACTAAATCAGATTTGACTTCAATTACCTTTTCTCATAATCAGCCAATTGTACCTGCTATGGGTCAATGTTCTTCAGTGAACCAAATTTATTCAAAGTTAGTCCTTTTTTGAATGAATTAAACAGAAAGCAAGATTTCTCTCCTATTAGCATCATACGACATAAGCTAAGTAGCTGAACAATGCAAGATTGTTTATCACACCTAAATACTGTTTTGATAACAGGCACTGACTCACTAATTATTTTGGCTCTCAGTTTTTCACCATCATCCTTTCTTGCCCATCCCTGTAAATACTTTAATTGTATATGTGGGGAATATTCCTTTCCCTGGTGTGTGTGTGTGTAGGGGTGTGTGTGTGTGTGTGTGTTTATACCATGCATGTGGTGAAATGGATTGCAATCCACCTGCTTATCAGATAATTATGACCATATTTATTTAATGATTAGATATATTTATTTCATTAGATTTAATTGATTAGGGTTTGTTTGTTTTTTGCTCCTTCCTTCACTCCTCCCTCCCTCCCTTCCTCCTGCCACAATCTAAGAGATTTAAAACATTTTATAAAACATTTTTTTTCCTTCTATTCAATTATGTTTGATTCTCAGAGACTGCCTGGAAAAGTCTCTGTGGTTTTCTTGGCAAGAGATTTCAGAAGTGGTTTGTCATTGTCTTCTTCCAAGGGCTGCCCAAGGTCATCTAGCTGGCCTTGTTCCCAAGAAGGGACTAGAAGTCACAATCTCCCCATTTCTAGCCTGAAGCATTAAAATACCTATAATAAGCAGATAAATAAAATGCCACAATCACAGGCAGGCCTTAAATTCCTAGATAAGAAAGATAAGCATAAGGAATAAAACAGTCAAGATAAATTAGAGTTATCCATCTCTAAAGAAGATTTTTGCTTAGTTGCGAAGAATCTCAATGCTACTTCGTTTGAAACTCTTAGAAGTCAACTCTTAATTATGTTTTTTAGGGTTTTTATTCCCCAGAAAAAGTAGAATATTTAAATTATTTCCAATAAAGCCATAAACTTTGTATTAGCAAAGTGCGAAAGAAATTTGATACCAAGAAATAATTAGATGAAAACAACATGTAAGAAGAGAAGAAAGGATGGCTTATAGACCAGAAAGGATTAAAATATTTGTTATTCATAAGAGCTATGATTGATTATCTGTGTTTCTTTTGCAGCTTCTTGGAAAATGCGTGAGGCATTTATTAAAAGATGCTCCAACCATTTTTGGAGCAGACCTTTGACTTAACTCGGAGGGTCTCAATTGCTTATAAGAAGTGGTCGAAGTGGATTGACATTTGATGGTCCAAACCAGATGTTTTGTGGTTGGAATGCTTTCAGTCTTCTCTCTTTGTTATTGTTAGTTTCCAGTATGTGTTAGTTCAAAATCATCTAACGAGGCATCTCTGCGTTTTAAACAGTTTGTTCATGCCTTTCTGAAATGTACATTTGCGAAAATTAAATTTTCAATGGGTAGATTAGTCAGGAATTCATGATTAATATATCAAAGAGGGTCCTGAATCGTGAGTATACTTAATTAAGCAAAAGGGATTAAGCAAAGGAACATTATCAAGTCTGTAGCTCAGGCGTAGAAACAAATACTAGGGATAATCTCTTTCATTTGACTAAAACTGAACATGCAGATGGGATAAAAATGATTCCCAAAGAAAGATAATTAACTTCTCATTCGCTGGGGCTGACCTGGGTTCTAAGCAGGCAGAACAGATCCTAATTTAACTATTAAAACAAGGTTTCCCTTAGGCAAGTTGATCCAATGCTAGAAACCAAACGAAACAACGGATTTCCTTTGGAATGGGGATAAGTTAAGGTGTCCCTGCATGATCTACAGAGGTAGTCATTCTGCTAGTGTCCTAGTGGTTGAGTGCCCTCAGCAAACAAGTTTGGATCAGTGAGGAATTAGCACAGGATTTTAGACAGGAGACCCCCTGCCCAGTTCTCTGTCCACAGGTGATGGTGAATTTACCTAGATTGGGTAATGAAACGTCTGCAGAGGGCACCAAGCCCCTCTCATTTCAACCCTGAACTATAAATGTTCTCCTTTATTGATAGTGTGATCTTTATGATCAGGTGGCTGATGATCCTACAGTTTTATGACCCTATGGGATGACCTTACAATGGCCTGAATGTTCTCCTGCTTCTGCTACACCCAAGCCAACCTTCATGATAAGAAACAAATCTCACAATGCTTCCACAGTTAAAGCAAAAAAAAATCACATGCACAAAGCAACATAATCAGAAATTGTTTTGAAATGTCTTAATTAATATTTGGGGAACAGAGCAATAAAAGGAAAGGTGCAAATCCTTTTTCTGACAACTGGAATCTGAACTACAATAATAATAATAATAAAGTTGGAAGGTACCTTGGAGGTCATCTAGTCCAACCCCCTGCTCAGGCAGGAAACCCTATACCATTTCAGACAAATGGCTGTCCAGTCTCTTCTTAAAAACTTCCCAGTGTTGGAGCATTCACCGCTTCTGGAGGCAGGTTGTTCCATTGGTTAATTGTTCTAACTGTCAGGAAGTTTCTCCTTAGTTCCAGGTTGCTTTTCTCCTTGCTTAGTTTCCACCCGTTGCTTCTTGTCCTGCCTTCAGGGGCTTTGGAAAATAGCTTGAACTAGGCAAGGAAATGGATCCCATTAACTTTCTTCTGAGATTTTATATAGAATCAATATGATTCCAAGGAACTTTGTTGTTGTTAGTTGCAAAGTCGTGTCTGACCCATTGCGACCCCATGGACAATGTTCCTCCAGGCCTTCCTGTCCTCTGCCATCTTCTGGAGTCCATTGAAGCTCACGCCTGCTGCTTCAGTGACTCCATCCAGCCACCTCATTCTCTGTCGTCCCCTTCTTCTCTTGCCCTCCATCTTTCCCAGCATTAGGCTCTTCTCCAGTGAGTCCTTCCTTCTCATTAGTGGCCAAAGTACTTGAGTTTCAACTTCAGGATCTGGCCTTCTAAAGAGCAGTCAGGGTTGATCTCCTCTAGGACTGACCGGTTTGATCGCCTTGCAGTCCAGGGGACTCGCAAGAGTCTTCTCTAGCACCAGAGTTCAAAGGCCTCAATTTATAGAAAGCTTAATTGGAACTAGATGTCTCTTCTGCTCATCACTCGCTCTAGGTGACCCTCACTCATTTATGCAGGAGCTCAAAAAAAAACACAACCCAGTTATTTCCCTGTGCATTCAAATATTGACAATGCTGCTAAACCACATTTCTTCCTGTAGAATACATATAATAAGCCTTAATTGGGTGGCAATTTAATCATTCACTTAGTTATTGGTACCATTTCATTAAAACTCTCTCTTTGACATTTGGGGGCTTCTTTCAGTGCACCAGGCAAAATCTCATTGATCCAATTGGATTATACTGAGTGAATCGATTCAGGAAAACCAGTCCAGTTCAATTTGAACGTTCAGATTGAATTGATAAATTGGGTCATGTCAATGTGCATTTCCATCAAGACAGAACACACCACTCTTCCCCATGTGCGAAAGGGTCTGAATGCAGCCAATTCCTTCAATTAGGTGGTTGGAACTGATTTTCCAGTTTGAATCAGAAAGTTGATTTGATTAGAGAGTTCGGTATAATTGCATTTCTGCTCAAATCTCTGAACCGAATATGTGCACAGACCAAGGTGTTTGGCACAGAGCGTAATCTATCGAAGCCCAGGGTTTTTATTACTGAGTAGGAAATTATAGTCAACGTAAGATGAACATGTTATAGTCTTCAGGAACCAGGGCTATCTATGCAGACATTCTGTTGTTGGGAAAAATTTGCTTGGAGCTAGTTACATATAATTGGCAAACAGGTTTGCATGTGTGTATTTGTGTGGTGTGTGTGTGTGTGTTTGTGTGTGTGTGTGTGTGTGTGTGTGTGTGATCACTCTAACTCACCCCAAAACACCCTAGAAATTTTGTCCCATACCCAAAGGTGCTTTTTCAAAAGACAACTGGACTTTATTTTCCCTTGAAGATGTTTCACTTTACGTCCAAGAAGCTTTTTCAGTTCTGAGTAAATGGTGGAGTATGGGTTTTATATTCCTTGCAGTCATCTGGCCGTTAGCACTCTTTTTGAGGGTCATTGAGGCCACTTGGAGGTTTATTCAGGATCACCTGAATAGTGAAAATGGGTGTGGAACCTTTTTGGAACTGCTGAAAGGACTAGGTTGTAAACAGGAGATAGGTAGTAGTAGTAGTAGTAGTAGTAGTAGTAGTAGTAGTAGTAGTAGTAGTAGTAGTAGTAGTAGTAATAATAATAATAATAATAATAATAATAATAATAATAATAATAATAATAATAATAATAATGAGAAGGAGAAGGAGAAGGAGAAGGAGAAGAAGAAGAAGAAGAAGAAGAAGAAGAAGAAGAAGAAGAAGAAGAAGAAGAAGAAGAAGAAGAAGAAGAAGAAGAACAACAACAACAACAACAACAACAACAACAACAACAACAACAACAACAACAACAACGTTGGAAGGTACTTTGAAGGTCATCTAGTCCAACCCCTTGCTCAGGCAGGAAACCCTATACCATTTTGGACAAATGGCTGTCTAGTCTCTTCTTAAAAACTTCCAGTGTTGGAGCATTCACCGCTTCTGGAGGAAGGTTGTTCCACTGGTTAATTGTTCTAACTGTCAGGAAGTTTCTCCTTAGTTCCAGGTTGCTTCTCTCCTTGATGAGTTTCCATCCGTTGCTTCTTGTCCTGCCTTCAGGTGCTTTGGAGAATAGCTTGACTCCCTCTTCTTTGGGGCAGCCCCTGAGATACTGGAACACTGCTATCCTGTCCCCCCTCGTCCTTCTCTTCATTAAACTAGACATACCCAATTCCAGCAACCGTTCCTTATATGTTTTAGCCTCCAGTCCCCTAATCATCTTTGTTGCTCTTCTCTGTACTCTTTCTAGAGTCTCAACATCTGGTGGTGGTGGTGTCGTATCTCTCCCCATCTGTTGAGGCGGAAGACATTTGGGACAACCATGACCTGGATGACTGAGAATCTCCTTAGAGATTTGTCCCATACCAACTATGGATGATATTGGGAAGGAAGGAATGTAGGTGTTGCCGATTTCACAGATACTTCCTTCTTTGTTCAGCTCATGCATTGATTTCCAACTCCTGGCCATCTCCAATCTGCCTCCCTGAATGAACACAACCCTGTTTGCTACCAGAACAAAACAGGAAGACTAGAAAAGACAGGAGAGAGGATAGAAGATGGAAGTGGCCAGCAAGATGGAGTAGGGAAAGGATAATCAACTGGAGTAGTAGGTGGATTTTTGTAGATATCTTTCTATAGACATGGTATTCTCAAATGCTACTTACTGCTCTAAATGTTTAACTATTCAAGCACTTGTTTAGCCAAAATTATACTTTATCATTAAAATCTTAGGATAGCTTTTTTTTTCTCCTTCTGTTCAATCTTGTCTGATTCCCAGAGGCTGCCTGCACAGTCCCTGCAGTTTTCCGGGCAAAGTTTGCTAGACATTGTTTGCCATTATCTCCTTCCTTGGGGGGGGAGAGAAAGAGAAAGAGAAGAGAGAGAGAGAGAGAGAGAGAGAGAGAGAGAGAGAGAGAGAGAGAGAGAGAGAGAGAGAGAGAGAGAGAGAGAGAGAGAGAGAGAGAGAGAGAGACTGTCCCAAGGTCACCCAGCTAGTTTCATGTCCAAAGCAGGACTACATCTGATGATCTCCCGGTCTCTAGGCTGATACTTTAACCACTACACCAGACTGGTCCTCAAGATAATTATATCCAAACAGGAATTCAAGCAAACCACATTCAGTTCCTCAAAGTCTGGAGATGAAAGAAAACGGAGAAAGGAAAGTTATATGCCCTTTAGGAGACCTGTAGCTGAAACATCTTAATATCCCATGGTGGGATTTGTTTCCCCCCCCCCAAAGCAGGGGTCCCTAACCTCCAGGTCATGACTCACTAATGGGACGTGGCCTATTTAGAATCAGGCTGCATGAGAGGCAGGCCAAGTGTGCATGTGCATGCAGCTCCGTTCATGTGAGTGGAGCTGTGCACATGTGCGTGTTCGCCAGCCTGCTGCTCATGTGTCCCGGTTCCCCTCCCCCTCCCAGCCAGCCAGACCGCCAAGCCGCTTGGGAATAAAACTTTTGTGAGAGTTGATGAGCTCTTGGCCAAATCTACAAAACATCACAATCGAGCTGTAAACACAGAATTAAAATAGTTGCTTCTATTTGCAGCACAATTTGTTCTTTGCAGCGAAGGGCTGTTCCATATTAGGCAGCATACTCTCATTCATTACGGGAGCACGTTTCCTGTTTTGTGCTTAGGGGAGAACTGATAAACAGTGCTTCAGCCACAGGAACGAATGTTTTGTTTTGTTGGATTTTGCTATTTAGGGCCTCAAAGAATGTATTCTGGAGGAAATCTAAATAGGCGAATAAATAAATAACGTTCTGCCCCAGCACACTCTGTTAGGTACATTCAATAAACCGTACCCAATTTCTCATCCTGAGACGATGACAGACGTATTCCTGAGCATTTTTTTCTCCTTGCTTTAAATGCAAGATTCGGATAAGTTGGAAAAAGAGAAACACAGGATGGTCATTGTTCTGAGGGTTGAAATTGAGAATTCATAGTAAATGGTAAGGCATGTAATAATAATAATAATAATAATAATAATAATAATAATAATAATAATAATAATAATAATAATAATAATAATGTTGCAAGGGACATTGGAGGTCATCTGGTCCAACCCCCTGCTCAGGCAGGAAACCCTATACCATTTCAGACAAATGGCTGTCCAGTCTCTTCTTAAAAACATCTAGTGTTGGAGCATTCACCGCTTCTGGAGGCAGGTTGTTCCACTGGTTAATTGTTCTCACTGTCAGGAAGTTTCTCCTTAGTTCTAGGTTGCTTCTCTCCTTGATTAGTTTCCATCTGTTGCTTCTTGTCCTGCCTTCAGGTGCTTTGGAGACTAGCTTGACTCCCTCTTCTTTGTGGCAGTCCCTGAGATATTGGAAGACTGCTATCATGTCCCCCCTCATCCTTCTCGTCATTAAACTAGACATACCCAATTCCAGCAACTGTTCCTTATATGTTTTAGCCTCCAGTCCCCTGATCATCTTTGTTGCTCTTCTCTGTACTCTTTCTAGAGTCTCAACATCTTTTTTACATCGTGGTGACCAAAACTGGATGCAGTATTCCAAGTGTGGCTTTACCAAGGCATTGTAAAGTGGTATTAATACTTCACGTGATCTTGATTCCATCCCTCTGTTAATGCAGCCTAGCACTGTGTTGGCTAGGCTGCATTATCTATCATCTTAATTAGGGCACCAATGAGGGTAAGACATTAGTTGAAAAGGTCCCAAGCATGGACCAAAAAGATAAGCAGAACGTTTTATGGTGGGGATCCTGGAGCTTAAGTGGCTTCCAAGACTTCTAAGAACACAGAACCAACGTTTGGATCAGACACACCGTTGTTTTGGAGGAAGGGGAAGACATTTAAGGATCTTTAAAATTTGTTGTGTTTAATTTGGATGCCATCAAACTCAAGCAATTTGTGTGGTTATTTGTACGCTGAAAATGTCCGTGTCCATACTGCAAATGCTTCAACATCTATGAGAAAGTACAGTCTCCTTCCAATTCTTGGTCATCTCCATCTTGGAAGAGATCCCATCACTGGCAGAAAGTTCTCTGTTGATTGAAATGAATATTTCTACGCTTAGAAATAAAAAAAAAAGATGCAAGTGAAATCACCCTCAAAATAGGACTTGAATGGGAAGCAATGGTTTCTCTCGCTGATTATTCCACGGCATTTGATATTCAGAGGTGTAGATGCTTATTAATTCATATGGATTCCATATTCTAGCAATGCATTTTCTAAAAAAAAAAATCCAAACCACCAATTAAGTATATTCTTAAGCATTTCTTGCAAACATTTAATATTCCTTAACTTGTCTATATAACTCAGATTACTCAGACTGTATTTTTCTAATGTAGATGTGCTAATTAAGCTTGTTAAGGGCAAGATGTATTTTACAAAGGAGTTATAAATTACTACTTGTTATTTCCCAGCTGGTGAGGTCAAAGGAGTAAGAAGCAAAAGAAGTGTGTTGCTATCAGTGTGCTAATTCCTGTGGAGATGGCCTTCCTTATGAGGTTTACGAGGAGCTTCTTATCTACGCTTAAAACATCCGACCAAAGATAATGAGAGGCCACAAATTAAAAAGGAAGGACCAAGGTACGATGACTCCTTTCTGTAAGTAGATGAAGCTGTTCCTGGATGATTCATTAGTCAGCTACAACATTGTTAAGAGAACATGAACTAATCCCAAATTACTAATCAGTGTTATTGGTGTTATTTTCAAGAGAAGATAATATTTCAGCATGAGCCCCTTGGAATCTCAGATAACAGAATAAGAATTGGGTCTTCTAGTCCAACTCCCTGCTCAAGCAGGAAACCCTAGACCAGACATGTCAAACATAAGGCCCGGGGGACAGATGCAGCCCGTGAAGTGGTTTCATGTGGCCCGCGAAGCCATCCTGGAAACAGTGAGGGAATGGCCCCCACTGCCTGGCCCCAGGCCGGCCAGGAGGCAATGTACAATTTTGTGGTGGCCATCTATGCTGAAACGCATTCAGTCTCCCTCTGACTTTGCCTTGGTACCCATCATGAACAACCTGGCTAAGGAGAGCAAGCACAGCAGCAGCAGCCTTGAGGAGGAGGTAAGTCCAGCTGGGCGCCCCCTTGGGGAAGTGGGGCTGGGCTTGGTGCCACAGGTGCTCGAGGGCCAGGCTGGGCATTTGACCTCTGCTGCCCAGGGCTCCGGGAAGCCCGCACCACCATCCAGCCCCCCCACATGGCCTGAGAGGAACAGTGAGGCTCCTTCAGTGGCCCATGCCTTGGCACTTGCCCCGGTCCCACCCCCTTCTGCCAGAGACCCTCAGATCTGTCCCACTCCTGCCCAGGCCCCCACAGGCACCATTGATGTGAATGATGTAGAGCTGGCCATGCCCACCCAGTAGGCCACACCCACTCCATCCACGCCCACCCAGTAGGCTGCACCCACCCTGGCCACACCCACCCGGCCCCCCAAGGGCAACTGCAATGCTGATGCAGCCATCAATGAAATTGAGTTTGACACCTCTGCCCTAGACCATTTTGGATAAATAGCTGTCCAATCTCTTCTTAAAAGCCTCCAGTGATGGAGCATCCACAACTTCTGGAGATAAATTGTTCCAATGCTTAATTGTTCTCAAAGTCAAGAAATTTCTCCTTACTTATTATTTCTCCTTAGTTCTATATGTTGCTTCTCTCCTTGATTAGTTTCCACCCTTTGCTTCTTGTTCTGCCTTCAGGCGCTTTGGACAATAAAGATTAGAGATAAGATAGACTTCCTCTTTTAGGTGTGCACATGTGTGCCCATATATTTTTATTTTGTCATACTTTAAAAAGAAAAGAATAATTATTTCCTTCTACCAATACAAAGATGCAAACTGGTAATAGTGGTAACTTGCTGCCACAGACAGGATTCATTGGAAGAAACTTGCTGCCCTACGCCCTTCGCACATATGGAACTAATGTTGACGATGGCCATCTTGCTGATGTTGACTTCTCATTTATGAGTCTCACATCTGTTACAAATGTTAAGGAGGGGTATAATTTCCTTCTAAGGACATCTTGTAGTGCTTCCATTGTGTGAGCACTCCTTTCTTCCTAAGGCATATAGCAATCAGCTACTCTTACAAAAAAATGGAGGGATCAAAATAGTAGTAACTGTGAGAGGGACCTCGGAGTCCTAGTGGACAATCATTTAAATATGAGCCAGCCGTGTGCTGCAGCTGCCAAAAAGGCCAACACAGAGCTAGGCTGCATTAACAGAGGGATAGAATCAAGATCACGTGAAGTGTTAATACCATTTTACAATGCCTTGGTAAGGCCACACTTGGAATACTGCATCCCATTTTGGTCGCCACGCTGTAAGAAAGATGTATTGGATATGTCCAGTTTAATGAAGAGAAGGACGAGGGTGGACATGATAGCAGCGTTCCAATATCTCAGGGGCTGCCACAAAGAAGAGGGAGTCAAGCTATTCTCCAAAGCGCCTGAAAGCAGGACAAGAAGCAACGGATGGGAACTAATCAAGGAGAGAAGCAACCTGGAACTAAGGAGAAACTTCCTGACAGTGAGAACAATTAACCAGTGGAACAACCTGCCTCCAGAAGCGGTGAATGCTCCAACACTGGAAGTTTTTAAGAAGAGACTGGACCGCCATTTGTCCGAAATGGTATAGGGTTTCCTCCCTGAGCAGGGAGTTGGACTAGATGACCTCCAAGGTCCCTTCCAACTTTTATTATTATTATTATTATTATTATTATTATTATTATTATTATTATTATTAAATGTGATGGAATTTGTCAATCCAGAGTTGGCAAGGAGAACAGAAGGGCGATGTTTACAGAAAAAGATGGGGGAGGCGGCCTTCATTTCAAGAGGCAGAGGGGATCAGAATAAAATGCTCAGGGTTATTGATTATTCTCCATGTCTTTGTTTTCCCTTCATCTTCATTTATAACAATTTAGAATGCCATTGTTACTAGATGCGTAATTGGCATCTCCGGGTAAAAAAATAGATCACACTGGAGAGTTTTGCACATTTGCTGACGATCACACTGGACCGTGCATAGAGGCAATGGTGTGTAAAATCAATAGATAATTACAGCATGATAAGACTGCCTCTTTAATGTCTTAAATTATAAGTTGAAGTTTGCAGTCTGCACGCCTGTCATAAGGGCTGCTTCTCCTTTTCTCTCTCTTGGTGGCTTCAACTGGGCCTTTGAAGAATGAAGAATGAATTCTCATCCGGGAATTGTCATATGTACTAACTAGAGATTTCAAAACATTTGAACTTTGAGGAGAAACAGCTGGGGTGTGTTGAAAGGTATAGTAATGCAGTGGTTGAAACGAGTGGACAACAGAATGTGGCTGTTGCGCAAATACTTTATAGCATGACTAAGAAATACAACATATTTCCAACACTTCTCAGAGGACAATGGTAGAGAGGACTATTGGAGAGTTCAGAACTATATCCAAAGGTGTTTAGAGATCCAGAAGAACTAATGAAGACTTTTTGGTCTACCTATTCTGTTAAGGTGTCCAAAGCAATTAGTGCCATATCTTAGACAAACTCCCACAAGAGGATCTGGAAAATTAATGTCATTTAAATTGTGTGTATATTTGAGATGCCAAAATTGCATTTCTTACAAATGGAACATATAATGTTCCGTAATTGCACAGGTTGTTTTTTTCAGATCAAAGGGAAGTTTCACCAATAAAAGCTTGTTAATGTCTCTTTTAGGCAGAGAGAATTGTATATATCCAGTAAGGCCTCTTAAGGACCCTTTACTATGGCCCTGTCTTGGCCTAGCCACATTAATTACCTCTTCACACAACCTGTCAATATCTGAAAACTTACAAGGCGAAATATTCAGTTATGAAGACTAAGCTGAAACAGTTCTTAATGACTGCAAGAGCAGGGAATAGTATTCAACTATATGTGACAAGTATATCAATCCGGTCACTTACCCACACAATCGTAGTGGCACCAGTGCTTTTTTTGTCATAGAACACACCAGAACGGAGTTCTGGCACATTTTTTTTGATGGATTTTCCAAGTTTTAAAAGTAACTTTTGAAAATTTGATATTTAGTCTACGTGGACTTGAATTGCCCTGTTGAGCGTAGCAGGTTGGCGGCAAAATCATTAAAATGGTGCATGCGGGCTGCTTGTGTGTTGAGTCCAATGTATGCGTACTTCGTCCGCGCTGGTTGTGATAGCATTGCTTGGCTTGTGGCACTGCTCGGCTTGTGATTGGTCGTGTGGTCGCACGCTGAGTGGTTACTGCGGGCGGCGACCATTATGTTTTGTGACACAACTGACATGTGTGGGTGTGTGTACAGTGATTGGCTACGTGTGAAAGGTAAAAAATTTCTTTATTTCAAAAAATCATTGGTGAATTGAAAATCTTCTTTAAATTTCTAGGATGAATGTTCAGTTAAGGTTAGCAATGACCTTCTTGAGTAGGGAATTCTGGGAGTTGAAGTCTTCATATCTAGATTTTTCCCTAATACAATCATGCTTTTTCTTCCAAGGGAAGAATTGTGTAAGTATTTGACTACTTTTTCGTCACAAAGTCTTTATTTTAAATTCAGATGAATTAGATGGATTGTTAGCAATTTAGCAGGATAGGTTCAACACGTGCTATCAACTTTGGAAGCTGGTGGGCAGTCTATACTCAAGATTTTACTTCTGAAATAAAATAAATTGAACTTCTCTCTTGACTGCTCAGTGAGGAGAAGCTACATAAATGAATGCTATAAACACATATTATCTAAGTACCAAAGGCTTTTAGGTCCCAGAGTTCTTATTTTGTTTGTATAATATTTCAAGGAAAATTAAATTGAAAACACAAAAGGGAGTTTTGTCTGAATGAAATACTGATTAATGTGTCAAATGGTGAAGAAAATACTTTGTTATATTGTCCCTAGTGCCATATTTTTGTGGCCCAAGTCACAAAGTCCAATATCCAATTGATAGAGCAGAGAAGTGGAATGTTTTACATTTTCCAGATTTTCAGTGCTAGGCTGCATTAACAGAGGGTGAAGTATCAAGATCACGTGAAGTATTAATACCACTTTACAAGGCCTTGGTAAGGCCACACTTGGAATACTGCATCCAGTTTTGGTCACCATGATGTAAAAAAGATGTTGAGACTCTAGAAAGAGTGCAGAGAAGAGCAACAAAGATGATTAGGGGACTGAAGGCTAAAACATACAAGGAACAGTTGCTGGAATTGGGTATGTCTAGTTTAATGAAGAGAAGGACGAGGGGGGACATGATAGCAGTCTTCCAATATCTCAGGGGCTGCCCCAAAGAAGAGGGAGTCAAGCTATTTTCCAAGGCGCCTCATGGCAGGACAAGAAGCAACGGGTGGAAACTAATCATGGAGAGAAGCAACCTAGAACTAAGGAGAAACTTCCTGACAGTGAGAACAATTAACCAGTGGAACAACCTGCCTCCAGAAGCGGTGAATGCTCCAACACTGGAACTTTTTAAGAAGAAACTGGACAGCCATTTGTCCGAAATGGTATAGAGTTACCTGCCTGAGCAGGGGTTGGACTATATGACCTCCAAGGTCCCTTCCAACTTTATATTATTATTATTATTATTATTATTATTATTATTATTATTATTATTATTATTATTATTATTATTATTATTATTATTATCATCATCATCATCATCATCATCATCATCATCATTATTATTATTATTATTATTATTATCATCATCATCATCATCATCATCATCATCATCATCATCATCATCATCATCATCATCATCATTATTATTATTATTATTATTATTATTATTATTATTATTATTATTATTGTAAGCCTCTTCTTACTTATTGTCTTTTCTTTTCTATTCCTTTCCTTTCCCTCTTATTACTAACCCGTTCCTATAGCCAGTTCTGAGGAACCTCAACAGATGGATGATGTTCTTTCCATAATTTATCCCTCTTGTGTCATATATTTGAGGACCAAACTTCCCTCCAGTCCCGAAAGCTAGCTTAGAAAGGAAATTGCAAAAGTCATGGATTCTTGAAAGCTATCATTCCTTCTCTTCCATTAAAAGAGAACATTTCTGAGCAGAAATTGGACCATTCTAGAAAGACAGCATCCTAATTGTTACCATCAGCTGATGTGACTTTATTCTTTTGGTATGTTTTTTATGACCCCCCCCCCAATAAAAAAAAACAAAACACCAGTGCATGCTTTAAATTTTGGGATTTCTTCGAAAGACAGAATACCCCACAAATGAGTTTCTGTGGGATGTTTCTTATAAGTATATTATAAGAAGTATCCGGGAACATTTCCCTTCAAACCTTTTGAGGAATAGCTTTCCCTTATTGACTTAAGAATCACTCTCATTCTCCATTTTCCAAAACAGGCAATTCCCAGTGAAAGGGGAAGCCAAACAATCTTCTACTGCAGGGGTGTCAAACTCAATTTCATTGAGGGCCGCATCAGCATTGCGGTTGCCCTCGGGGGCAGGTGGGTGTGGCCAGGGTGGATGCAGCCTACTGGGTGGGCATGGATGGAGTGGGTGTGGCCTACTGGGTGGACATGGCCAGCTCTATATCGTTCGCGTCAAGGGTGCCTGTGGGGGCCTCGGCAGGAGTGGGACAGATCTGAGGGTCTCTGGCAGAAGGGGGTAGGACCCGGGCAAGCGCCAAGGCATGGTCCATTTCTTCATTCCTCACAAAGGGTGACACCTTCCCCAGCATGCACCCAGGGGGTGGGGCCGACGCAGCGGGGGCTGGTTCCTCGCTATTTCCAGATGGCCTTGTGGAGCTAAGACTGAATGCGTTTCAGCATAGATGGCCACCACAAAATTGTACATTGGCTCCCAGCTGGCCTGGGCCAGGGCCAAGGCAGCGGGGGCCGTTCCCTCACTGTTTCCAGGATGGCTTTGCAGGCCACATGAAACCACTTCGTGGGCCGCATCCGGCCCCTGGGCCTTGTGTTTGACATGTCTGTTCTACTGCATGCCAAATCATTACTCAAAATGCTGCCGATAATTTTCCCCGTGTTCATGTTCCTACAGTAGCATGGTGTGATCTTCCTCCTCCTTCTACAGAAGACTCTATAGAACAAGAAAAAGATTACTGTAATCCTTTTCTTCCCATGACATCCAAGCCCTGTAATCTTGCTAGGTTAGGGGCAAAATCCTGTCTGTTAATGTCAAGGTCGGCTTTACAAGAAAAAATTCTCCTAAGGCTTCATTGTATTGATAAATAGTGATCGGTGGCTTAAAAAAGAAGCCATCCAAGAAAAGGCTAAAGATTAGGCCCAACCTATAATTTAGTCATCAAGTTTGTCTGCATTTATAAAGCCCTTGGATAATTCACTGACGTGTTCTTTTGCAAGGAGATTTCGATTGAATAACTACCTAGTATATCCTTGGGCATAAACAACATTTACAAGTGTAAACACATAAGGGAAGACTCCTCATACTGAAAGTGATTTTGATACTGTGTGACAAACATGGTGATAGGCATCCCTTTTATTGACAACTGACAACAGGCATACAGTTACCATATTTAGCCTGCAAAACATTGTATGGTCACTAGATGGTAGCAGGGAGACCTGGAAACTTGAGCTCTTTGCTGCCAACTAAGGATCACCTGGATTCTTTGCAATCAAGATATGGCACTCTTTTTAATTATTTATTTATTTATTTATAAGTTTTATTGGTTTTTGAAACATAAATCACATAATAGTCGGTTAACAGTGTGTTTACTTAGTTTACATTTGTAAGGAAAGATCGTTAACAATGGATTGATATAATTCGTAATCCACATATTCAAAACAAATGTCTCTTTTTCTCTTAAATATTGTCTCTGTTGGGTCCCGTCATCTATATTCTTAATTTTCATTTTCATATTTTCAATATGTTTTGCCGAATCAGAGAGTTTTTCCGTCTATTTTTTCCCCAACCAATTATACAATTATTCCAGATTTCATAATACTCTGTTTCACTCTTATCCTTGAATTCTAACGTCAACCTATCCATTTCTGCACAGGATAAAATCTTATTTATTACCTCTTCTTCTGAAGGTGTCTCATTATCCTTCCATCTCTTTGCAAAGGCTAATCTTGCTGCTGTTAGCATGTGTAGTAATAGGCATAGGGGTCCTTTATTGTATCTATTCTTAGTGATACTCAGCAGAAAGAGTTCTGATTTTAGCTCAATGTTCTGCATTAGTATCTCTTCTAGTCACTGTTTTATCAAATGCCAATTTTTTTGTACTTTTGAACATTCCCACCACATATGGTAGTAGGTCCCTAGCGATTCTTTACATTTCCAACATTAATAAATAAATAAATAAATAAATAAATAAATAAATAAATAAATAAATAAATAAATAAATAAACAAATAAACAAATAAATCTATATAAATAAAAATGTAAATGTTCGTTTGTTCAAAATCTTAAATCTCTGAAAGTTCTTCACCGATTGCTTAGAAATTTTGACACAACGTTGCATTCGAATACACGCGTGTTTTTATATACCTATATTATACAGATGTCACACCTGTGACAGGTAAAAACATGCTTTTTAAAAAAACAGCTCCATCTGTTGGACGTAAAAGCAACACACGCTTTTACCAGACTGAGCCACAGCAACGCATGGCCGGGTACAGCTAGTAAATAAATAAAAAGATATGCAGTCTTACAGAAAGACGTCCACAACAGTTATTAGCTCCTGAACATTTCATTAACCAAACATTTCCTACCCCATTATAAGATGTTGGGGCAAATAAAGACCCGATATTGCAATCTCAAACTCTTTGTCTGTATTATTGAATGTAATTAAATTTACATTTACATAAATTTAAATTTACTTAAAAGTAAAAGTCCACGGAGCTTGATAGAACTTGCTTCTGTGTATGGCATGTATAAGACTTCATCAAACTTACTCATCTAAAAGCGGGACTGAAGACAAATCACAACCCAACTTCCTTTTCTCATTCATGTCTTCTGCTTCTTATTTAAAGAAGATCCTTCAGAAGAATTTCTCCTCTTTCATGGAGGTTCTGCCCTTTCATACTTAGCATCACCTGAGGCTAGCAACTGTGGAAAATATTTATTTAAAATGCCCTTTTCCAATCTTGTGTTCTCCAGATGCTTGATCATTGGCTTTATGGTCTAAGTCATGAGGGATTTGGTGGTTCAGAAATGTGGAAATCATCAAATTAAGGAACTGTGAACAGATCTTTACTTAACTTCACCTTTTCTCAGCATTCCACTGAAAGATTTTAGGATCTGATTGGGACTGTATTGTTACAGAGGTCTGTTTTAAGGTACCATGTGATTGTGAAGCCTGTATTTATTATATTGCATTCATTTTTTG
>NW_015388827.1:51328-67813 GCF_001527695.2 Protobothrops mucrosquamatus
CCCCGGACTTCCCAAACCTGATCCCAGGATACTATTCAACTAAAAGTAAACTACTATTAATATCCCTAACTCCACAAAATATTATTCTACATAAGTAGGTGAAATATATAAAAAAAGAAAACAAATTATCTAAAAGCCTAAATTATATTCCACCATTCTATGCTTATTTTGAATATAAACAATCCATCTTCTCCATATTAATAAAAATTGTTCATTTGAGTGATTCTTCAAATAAGCAGAAATCTTTGCCATTTCAGCAAGGTACGAAACTTTCAATCTCCAGTCTTCCATATTGCATTCATTTTGACCAATGTTTGCGTATCCTGTTTCTAAGAGGACCTCGGTGCATGAAAAATATTGGCAGACTTCACTACAGTCTACAGCCATCAGTTCACAAACTATTCTGAGAGGCTCAGCAAGCGAGCAAAATGAAACAGGGGAAGGAATGAAGTCCCACCAGCCTCCAATCCCATCTATCATGGTTTGTTAACCTAATAGAAAATAGACTTTTTTTTTCCTTGGTGGATGAGAATATATTAAGTCTGAAGCAAAGGCAAAACATACAGCTCTTAATCCACTCTGTCTGCTTTCTGCCTGTTAAATGAACAGAGAAAACACCATTAAGAACATTCCAGAATTTTAAATGTGTCTTTTCTTGTAGGAGTACTGGCAATTGGAAATGGCATTTGCTCATTTTCCAAGAGGCTCCAATTGAGGTCATTATAGATTTGTTCCAGAAGGGATTTCCATAGCCAAAAAAGAGAGAGAAAAAGCTCCTGTTAAAATCCAAAGTAATTTTGTTTGGTGGAGGGATATTCCAGTTTTTGTGAGTTTTTTCCAAATATCTCTAGTATCAGGCACTACTAAGGCTCCATACTTTAAGGGTGAGAGAAATGTTATAATAACAAAATTACCCCTCCAGTTTCAGAAAAGCATTGGGTTCCAGAGTAGATAATTCCAAACTTTCCTTCCCAAACAGAAAGATCTTCCTTGAGGTGGACCCATGTCCAGTTTCTCCCACCCTCAGAACAGGATGATAATAATAATAATAATAATAATAATAATAATAATAATAATAATAATAATAATAATAATAATAATAATAATAATAATAATAATAATAATAATAATAATAATAATAATAATAATAATAATAATAATAATAATGGAAGATCTGCAAGAAATATCATTTGCCTCTAAGCAAAAACTGGTGGGATCATAAAATAGAGAAAGTCATAGAAAATGATAAAGTTAAACTGCTCTGGGACTTCAGAATTCAAACAGACAAGCACCTGCAACATAACACCCCGGACTTAACAATTGTCGATAAGAAAGACAAAAAAGTCTGGATAGTGGACGTGGCAGTGCCTGGAGACAGCAGAATAGACGAGAAAGAACTGAAGAAGATAACAAAATACAAAGACCTGCAAATAGAAATAGAAAGACTGTGGCAAAAGCAAGCAAAGGTAGTACCAATAGTAATAGGCACCTTGGGTGCAATCCCAAAACAACTGGAGCACCACTTGAATACCATTGGCATTGACAAATTCACCATTAGTCAATTGCAAAAGGCAGCCTTACTAGGAACTGCTTCCATCCTGCGACGATATCTGTAATACCATCAAACAATATCTGTAATACCACATCTGCCTATCCCAAGTCCTTGGTAAGGACTCGATAGGTAGACAAAATGCCAAATCCAGTCTGAACATCTGGCTGACTGTGCGATGATCCATAATAATAATAATAAAAGTTGGAAGGGACCTTGGAGGTCATCTAGTCCAACCCCCTGCTCAGGCAGGAAACCCTACATCATTTCGGACAAATGGCTATCCAGTCTCTTCTTAAAGACTTCCAGTGTTGGAGCATTCACCGCTTCTGGAGGCAGGTTGTTCCACTGGTTAATTGTTCTAACTGTCAGGAAGTTTCTCCTTAGTTCTAGGTTGCTTCTCTCCTTGATTAGTTTCCATCCATTGCTTCTTATCCTGCCCTTAGGCACTTTGGAGAATAGCTTGACTCCCTCTTCTTTGGGGCAGCCCCTGAGATACTGGAAGACTGCTATCATGTCCCCCCTCGTCCTTCTCTTCGTTAAACTAGACATACCCAATTCCAGGAACCGTTCTTTATATGTTTTAGCCTCCAGACCTCTAATCATCTTTGTTGCTCTTCTCTGTACTCTTTCTAGAGTATAGTTGAGGATTAAAAAGCTTCCCCCTCTTAAATCATGGCATGTCTCCGCCATGTTCTTCCTTGAAAATGGTGAAGATGAAGCTACAGAATTTCAGAGGGAAGAAAAGATCTTTTCATGAGAAAAACAGGGAACGTATGAAACCTGGCAGACATTTCAAGGGTTCTGAGCAAAAAGCTGGGTTGACAAAGGACCAAGAATAGACTTGGCTCAGCTTTATTGTCTCTCGAAGATGACATATCCCTTAAAAACAAAAGCTCAGCGTCAGCCAGCAGGCTACACCCATTGAATGACTTCCTGAGTGGATTGTGCCTGAAATGTATGCCAGAGAAATACATTGCATTACATCCCCCCCCAATCTTCCTGTAATTTATATGATAATCAGCCAAGGGACTTGTTCTGAGTAAAAGCAGTTAATTCAGGCCTGGGTATGAAGCATCAGGGCCAGAGGTGCATAAACACACCCGCGCACACCGACTGTTTGAGGCAGAAATTGACCAATTTGTATGAGCTTGGGACTGGTAGAACCCAAACATCTACTTTTGCCGGTAGCGTGACATAACAAGGTTTCAGAAACATCAAACCTGGGGTCTCAGCAGTTACCATGGAAACTAATGGTTACATCAAGTCGCCCAATAGGGTTTCAATAAATGCCAGTTTTATGCCTGTCTGGAACTACAAAACAGAGATTTGAGTTGTGGGGTAGGGGGCATTCGACTTTCCGGCTACCAGCATGGGGGATTTTGCTACGTGTGGTCAGGAAATTCACTGGACCTCCTCATTTTGGGTCACCACTTTATCTTCTGGTGCAATTCTAGGATTGCAGAAATTCAACTGGTTCAGCTGTACCGGGGGCCCAAAGCCTTGTGGGATTAATTTCCCCTGTTAAATTTCAACGGATCCCCCCATTGCTCAACGCTCAGAGGTCCTCCTGAAATAAAGGCCCAGCCTAGGCTTTATGAAAACATCGAATACCTTTGCAATTTTTTTTAAACCTTTTCAGCTAAATTGTTTTGAACAAATGTGCTTTTTCTCCCAGTGACAGTCATTGAATTCTAAGATAGTTAGCTACCAACAATAGCTCCGCTGTGTGGGTTGTATGGCCTGTGAACATATCTCCCCATTCCTTTTCATTTCCTTGAGCGTTCAGGGATGGTTGTGGAGGGACTCATATAAGAAATATGAGTTAGTGATGTCTGCAACATATCAAAAGCAGTTTAGGAAATGAAGCTGAGAAAGAAAAAAGGGACGGGAAGCGAAGCGAAGGGGAAAAAAGAAAGAGAAGGGAAGGGGTTTCCAAAGAAATGTGTCAGGCACCTAATCAGGTCATTTTAAGTTTATTTTGACCCCACATTTAGTTGATGCCATTGGTTGACATACAAAACGTATTAGAAAGATACATGCTTGGCGGCTGTGTCCTGAAGCGAAAAAATATTGGACTAAGATACAAGACTACAAATAGAATTAAACCCGGAAACATTTCTCCTGGGAATACTTAAAAAGAAATTTGATAGGAAAATAAGATATCTGATTCTACATATATTAACTACGGCAAGAATTGCGTTCGCGCAATACTGGAAGGAACGCAATATACCACCAGAGGGATTGATCATTCAGAAAATATATGAATGTGCTGAAATGGACAAACTCACTCTAGAATTAAAAGAAAAGGATGATTCGGAATTTTACGTGGTTTGGGGAAAATGGTATACTTGGATAGACAATGGAAACAAAAATTGGAAATATACATAAGGCTATTGTGGGTTAGATATTGAATGTATATAGTGTATATATTGTATAGACTGTTGATCCGAAGTATATAAAAATGACACAGTCTGCTGAATATGTACTAGAGCTGTACAAAGGAAAATGATAATAAAAATTATTATAAAAAAAGAAAAAAAAAGAAAGAGAGCATCATTCACTGTAATGAAAGCGCTTGTTTGACTCAGTTTCTCTCTGAACATCAGAAAAATAAATAAGTCTGCACACAGTGAGGAAGAGGATGGCATATTGCCAGGCTGTAATTTGAGTATGCAGAAGATAAGCTTGGGCTGAGTTGGTTCCAACATCTGTTTCATAGGACTTCACAGCACTTTGAATCCAACCATGGGCAATCCCAGGGAAAAGGGTAAAGATTAGGTGACCTGTGTTTTCCTACAGACTCTGAAACAACTTTATATTGCTGGATCCAAATACTGAATTCCTGGCACTGCATAGCCTCCCTGTCAAGCCTTGCTTTAGTTCTCCCAGGCCTCTTCAAAGTGGCTTCATGCTCTCTGGCCTGATGTTAGTGTTTAGCAGCACAGCTCCTTTCTCCAGATGTGTCAAGCAAAGATGGCAGAGGACTCTCAGACTCTCCATCACTTATACAGAATAACAGAGTTGGAAGGGACCTTGAAGATCTTCTAGTCCAAACCCAAGCAGGAGACCCTATACCAGTGGTTCTCAACCTGTGGGTCGGGACCCCATTTGGGGTCGATCGACCATTTCATGGGGGTCGCCAAGCAAGGCTGTCCGCCATTTTTTTGTCCGCCATTTTTTTCCCCTTTTCCAGCGGGTGCCTTACCTCCCTTGGGCTGGGCCAGCTGGTGGTCGGCCTGCTCCGTCTCTGCCGCTTGCCAGCTACGCCTCGGCTGGCGCAGGGGGCAGAACCACGCATGCGCGGCACTCCCGGGCAGGGAAAGTCCTCGGCTTACGACCAGTTGGATAGTCCTCGACTTACGACCAGTTGGATAGTCCTTGACTTATGACCGGTTTAGTTCTCAACTTACGACCGGTTGGGGTCGCGGCATTAAAAAGGTTGAGAACCACTGCCCTATACCATTCTGGACAAATGGCTGTCCAGCTTCAGCAGACTCTTCACTGGAGACAAGAACAGAGCCATGTACACCCAGAGGGTGCACCCTATTGGCACATAGAAGTCAAAGACTTTACAAAGCTCTTATTCTCCCTGGGTCTGGCTTTATGATCAAATGGATGCCTATCATCTTGTTTGATAGCCTTGAGTAGTTTAGATGTATCTTCATAATGGTCCTCTCCAGCCTGCAATTTGCTGGTTCCTACCTCATCAGATGGCGCCTTTGCCATCCCTTAACCATTGAGAGCCTTAGCCTCCATGGGTTTCTTTATACATCCCTTTCAAAAGTTTTAAATGTACACCTTCCACCATATGGATGCCATCCTATGGATGGATGGGCACAACCTATGATGGATTTCACTCAGCTTTGCTTCCTGTACAAACCTTTGAGAGTCTCTCCCATATTACAGGATGTTAGAGAGCAAAGCTGTGAAGTTGAGATAGATAAGATAAGATAAGATAAGATAAGATGAGATGAGATGAGATGAGATGAGATACGATACGATACGATACGATACGATACGATACGATACGATACGATACGATAAGATAAGATAAGATAAGATAAGATAAGATAAGATAAGATAAGATAAGTGTTTATTCAGTGTTATTATTTTACCAAGGCAGACATTTGTTAAGTTATTATTTATTAATTAAACTAGCTGTACCCGGCCACGTGTTGCTGTGGCTCAGTCTGGTTAAATGGAAAAGAAAGAAAAGAGAAAGCGCACGTTTGTAATATGTTTACGTCCAAAAGATGGCGCTGTTTTTCAAAAAAAGCATGTTTTACCTGTCACAGGTGTGACATCTATATATATATATAGTAGGTATATACAAACACGTGCGTATTCGAATGCAACGTTGTGTCAAAATTTCAAAGCAATCGGTGAAGAACTTTCAGAGATTTAAGATTTTGAACAAACAAACATTTACATTTTTATTTATATAAATTTATTTGCCACCCTTCTCATTTTGAAATGACTGGGCAGCTTACAGCATAAAAACATTAAAATCAATCCATCAGAATAGAGCTGGAAGGGACCTTGGAGGTCTTCTAGTCCAACCCCTGCTCAAGCTGGAGATTCCCTAACAAGTCACCTATACAATCTTTTTGATTCACCCCAGTTTCTTCTATTGCCTAACAGTTAATATTCTTGCTCTTAATATTTGATTCCAAAGTTAGTTCGGAACTTCTGTCATGTTTCTTGATAGGGACACCTGATATTGGTTTCATACATTATGATCCAAAATCCAGGAATTTTTTTTTCCTTGGGAAACAAGCCAACTTTTCACTTCCAATATTTAAGTTTGCCTTGTCAACTTTTTGCCCTTGAAAATGTGATGAGGAGGTAGATATGGCGAAGCCTCTAACTTCTTTGCTTTCCCATTTCTGCAATAAAGTCTTAAGAGTATCTGTAATTTTTTTTTTTTGATTGTACCATGGATTTTTGCATCAATCAAGAGGGAACAGGATAGAAAATAAATTTTATCTTGGTAAACAAAGAGCTAAAATCATTAAGTACTTTGTGTTTCAAATTTTAAAAGAGAGCAGAAAATTATAGAAAATTGCACTGCCATTAAAGAATGCCTAGTTTTAACAGAATTTAGCTGTGTTCAAGGAAACAAAATTTTGCTAATCCGGTAAATTTGCAAGCATACCTAAGTCAGAATGGTTTGAATGCTTTGTAAAAAAAAAAGGGGGGAAGTATAAAGTTAATCTTTATGACTTTATAGAAGGTGCGAAATAACAGGACAAGAGCTATAGATTCAGTCTTCCTTTTCCACAATGGCACAATCTTAATTTAGAAAGGATTATTTGACATTTTCCCTCGAGAACTGACATGGGGAAGATATTAAAGTATGCTATTGTTGGTGTTCTTCCTAGTTTAGAAAAAGGTATTTGATTTAAGTATATTATAGCCTAAAGAAAGTGCTGTGACTATTTACCAGTAGGGAGATGTTCCTGAGTAGGGCAGATAGATACAACTGGTGTTCCCAATCACCTACACTTTGTTTAGGTCAGTGGTTCTCAACCTGTGGGATCGGGACCCCATTTGGGGTCGATCGACCATTTCACGGGGGTTGCCAAGCAAGGCTGTCCGCCATTTTTTTCCCCTTTTCCGGCGGGTGCCTTACCTCCCTTGGGCTGGGCCAGCTGGTGGTCGGCCTGCTCCGTCTCTGCCGCTTGCCAGGGGGCGGAACCACGCATGTGTGGTGCTCCCGGGCAGGGAAAGTCCTTGACTTACGACCGGTTGGGTAGTCCTCGACTTACGACCGGTTTAGTCCTCGATTTATGACCGGTTTAGTCCTCGACTTACGACCGGTTGGGGTCGCAGCATTAAAAAGGTTGAGAACCACTGGTTTAGGTGAAGCTGGTATAGTAAGTAATTGCTTTAATTAGACTTAGTGGCCTTTCCATTATAACCATGAGTAAATACCCTGGGAAAATGGATCCCTTTGGAGATGCAGACTGGTTCTATCTCTGCCAGGAGAGAGTCACTGATGACCAACATCTATCTGTTTATCTTTAGATTAAATTCCTCCTAGCCACACAAGCCTAAAAGGACGACTAATTCACTTGGTAAGGCCACACTTGGAATACTGCATCCAGTTTTGGTCACCACAATGTAAAAAAGATCTTGAGATTCTAGAAAGAGTACAGAGAAGAGCAACAAAGATGATCAGGGGGCTGGAGGCTAAAACATATAAGGAACGGTTGCTGGAATTGGGTATGTCTAGTTTAATGAAGAGAAGGACAAGGGGGGACATGATAGCAGTGTTCCAGGGGCTGCCCCAAAGAAGAGGGAGTCAAGCTATTCTCCAAAGCGCCTGAAGGCAGGACAAGAAGCAACGGAAGGAAACTAATCAAGGAGAGAAGCAACCTAGAACTAAGGAGAAACTTCCTGACAGTTAGAACAATTAACCAATGGAACAACCTGCTTCCAGAAGCAGTGAATGCTCCAACACTGGAAGTTTTTAAGAAGAGACTGGATAGCCATTTGCCTGAAATGGTATAGGGTTTCCTGCCTGAACAGGTGGTTGGACTCGATGACCTCCAAGGTCCCTTCCAACTTTATTATTATTATTGTTGTTGTTATTGTTGTTATTATTATTATTGTTGTTGTTGTTGTTATTACTTGGTGAGAAAAAATGACTATATCGCCATTATATAAAAAAGATGTTGAGACTCTAAAAAAAGAGCAGAGAAGAGATTATTAGGGGACTGAAGGCTAAAACATGTGAAGAATGGTTGCAGGGATTGGGTATGTCTAGTTTAATGAAGAGAAGGACGAGGGGGGACATGATAGCAGTGTTCCAATATCTCAGGGGCTGCCCCAAAGAAGAGGCAGTCAAGCTATTCTCCAAAGCGCCTGAAGGCAGGACGAGAAGCAACGGATGGAAACTAATCAAGGAGAGAAACAACCTAGAACTAAGGAGAAATTTCCCAACAGTTAAAACAATTAACCAGTGGAACAACCTGCCTCCAGAAGGTGTGAATGCTCCAACATTGGACATTTTTAAGAAGCAACTGGACAGCCATTTGTCTGGAATGATAGAGGTTTTCCTGCTTGAGAAAGGGGTTGGACAAAAAGATTTCCAAGGTACTCTGTTATTCTGTTATATTAAATACAGCAGCAGCAGCAGCAGTGGCAGAATTATTTTGAAAGCTTTTCTCAGAAAGGAAATTAGATGAATCAATAAAAAGGAAAAAAAGTTTTAAAAAAAGAGTTATTCCTCCCAGGCAAAACTTTTCTAAGTGAGGTCTGTGTTCTTTGTGAGTTGATGAACAAAAGCCCTCAAAAGTCTGTTGGCAAATATTTCCTTATTAGCAGATTAATTATAGTTTCTCCCACTCAGTCACCAAGAGAAATACCATGGAGCACTCAATAAATCTTAAAGTGGATTTCATTCCAACTGCAATGAAATAATAGTTAGAGATTGTACACTGAGTGAGTTCTTTAAATAAATCAAAAACTGAGATTTTTTTTTATCATTGGATTGTTCTGCATTAAACAGGCTCATTAAGATAAAATACAAAAACTGGATTGATGGCTAAACAGTTAGAAAAAAAGCCCTGGAAGATTATTTCAGTGGGTGATTAGTGAGGCAAGATTGTTTTATTCAGAAAGATGGAAAGGTTTATCATTATCCATCATGGAGGAGTGGTTGGTAAAATTGACAAAGCTTGCTATGATGGACAAGCTGAATTCTTTGATTGAGACAAGTAATTATTGACATTCACCAATGACTGGAAACCCCTTATGACTTTTTGTGCGAGGAATGACAATGCCTTTGTGAATTATGGTTTTGATGCTTAGAAAGAATAGGTTATAAGATAAGATAGATAAGATAACCTTTATTGTCATTTTTTTTTTACTGTGGGCACAACGGCACACATCAAAAAATGAAATTTAGTTGCCCGCTCTCAAAGTGAAACACATACATGACACACACCTAAACATACTATGAACAACATATGTATAGACCCACACCCCTACATATACGTAGCAAATAAATATTAAATACTGTCCATCTTGAATATATAACGGAAGGAGGAAGCTTGAGAGTTCACAAGGTTAATGCTGTATGGAATGAAACTATGGCTGAATCTGGATGTTCTGGTTTGGATACCAAGAAGCCCCCTCCTCCCAGAAGGTAACAAGGAAAACAGATCGTGAAGAGGATGTGTTTTGATTTGAAATGTGGGTATGAGAACTAGGCACATTAAGCACAAACATCCTTTGGGTAAAGCTCTAAGGGTTTTTATTTAGTTATTTTATTGACTAGATTTTTTTTATTCTGCATTTATTTAGCATGGTTAGGAACATACATAATACTCCTTCCTCTTCTTATTTTCCCCAAACAAACAACCCTGTGAGGTGGGTTGGTCCAAAGTTACCCAGCCGGCCTTCATGCCTAAGGCAGGACTAGAACTCACAGACTCCTCATGTCTAGCCTGGTACCAATCAGCTTCCAACCCTTGCTTCTAATCTCACTCCTGCTGTGATTGTTTCTAATGGGGCTGAACTGGGAAGGTCTCCCTCCACCCATGACATGCTGGAGGGTGAGGATTCTTTGGTCTTTGTGAGTCATCTGCTTGACCAACTGGCAGCACAATCGCCTTGTGTGAAGGAATTCAGAGCTGGGGAGAGTGTGAGAAAG
This sequence comes from Protobothrops mucrosquamatus, assembly GCF_001527695.2. Lineage (NCBI taxonomy): Eukaryota > Metazoa > Chordata > Lepidosauria > Squamata > Viperidae > Protobothrops > Protobothrops mucrosquamatus. The sequence goes on from NW_015388827.1 coordinate 61,540, forward strand.
TTGTTATGGAGGGACTTGGAGAACAGATTTCACACCCTATAGAGCAGTGATGGCGAACCTTTTAGAGACCGAGTGCCCAAAAACTGGCCCTGCCCCTGCTCCACCCCCCCTGCCCGCCCCCGCTCTGTCCCCCATCCCCTGCCCCGCCTGCCCACAGGACCACTCACTGCCTCCAGGGCCCACCACAGATCGCCCAGGCAGCCCAGCAGCGCTATGGCGGCCACACCCTCTGCCTGCGCCCTGCAGCATCAACTGCATGATGGGGTGTGAGGGTCTTGTCTATGCTGCCTGGCTGCCATGTCCTTGGCTGCGCTGCTCCGTGTGGGCCACGCTCGGGGGCGACTCTCCTTCAGGGGGGCTGCTGGAGAGGAGGGGGAGGCAAGGCTGGGGCCAAGGCACATGTGCCCACAGAGAGGGCTCCGAGTGCCACCTCTGGCACCCATGCCATAGCTTCGCCACCATTGCTATAGAGCAAAACAAGCATGAGAAAGGATCTCAAAACAATCCCACTCTGATTGTATTTCACATAGGATGGGGCAGAGGTTGACTCCAAGAGCTTTCAGGATTCTATTGCTATGCTCTAAAATAGGGTCTGGGGGAGATGAACCTGTTGAGGAAGGAGCACGAACTGGGGCATCCTTTTCAAGATCTGTGTCCAATAACCTTGGCTTGGTCTTCTTCAGGACAGATATTTCTGAAGAAAACATTTTAAGTCACGTAGATAACACTGTATCTTATCCATCCTCACTTAGAAGTCCTATTTGTTTCTGAGCAGACACGCATAAAATAGTTCTCTTGAGATGTTCTCTTGAGCCTTAGTCAGATGCTAGAAAAATGGCAATACAATTTTAGCCCCAGCAATATTTGCAAGGCTGACTGAGATAAGATATTTGAAGTTCAGCAAGCCCTCGAAATACATTAGATAAAAGCGGAGTACTTTATTAAAACGAGAGAGGAAATGAATGGAACATTAGCGACATTAAGCATGAACAACATGACCAGTCAAAGCAATAAGAGACATGGAAGGACAACAGAGAAGTGAAGCTTTTTATGGACTTGTATGAGTTGATAAATAAACCTGAAATGTATAAAAAAAAAACAATTTACATTTAATTTTCAACTCTTCCAGTCCTCAAGTCTCTGAAGAAATTTTGAGCATGGTTACTGCATGAAGGAAAGGAATAACAATCCCAAAGCTATATCCCCATCTGCTCACCCTAAAATTTGGGCAAAATTTGGGCAGATTTTCCAAATTACTTCCTCCCCATATTTCCTCATTTATAACATCAATGACGAAGCAACCATCAGTCAATTACGAAAGGCAGCTTTCCTTGAAACAGCTTACATCTTGTGACAAGACCTTCAACATCATCAAACAACACCTTGTGCTTATCCCATGCCAAATCCAGTCTAAACATCTGGTTGACTATGTGAATAACCATAATAATAGGGACAATTGTTATAAAACTATTGTTCAATACTATTATGGATGTCTCCCTGTTGGCTTCAAGGCTGGGTCTAACTCAAAGCCCAACTGTAGTAAATAATAATGGAATGTAGTTAGACCTGGATCTGATTTTGTTGTTGTTGTTAGTTGCGAAGTCGTGTCTGACCCATCGTGACCCCATGGACAACGTTCCTCTAGGCCTTCCTGTCCTCTACCATCTTCTGGAGTCCACTTAAGCTCACGCCTACTGCTTCAGTGACTCCATCCAGCCACTCATTCTCTGTCGTCCTCTTCTTCTATTGCCCTCGATCTTTCCCAGCATCAGGCTCTTCTCCAGTGAGTCCTTCCTTCTCATGAGGTGGCCAAAGTACTTGAGTTTCAACTCCAGGATCTGGCCTTCTAAAGAGCAGTCAGGGTTGATCTCCTCTAGGACCGACCGGTTTGATTGCCTTGCAGTCCAGGGGACTCGCAGGAGTCTTCTCCAGCCCCATAGTTCAAAGGCCTCAATTCTTTTGTTTTACTTTGGGTTAACAGCATACCTTGTTTAAAGCGTTATCCATGGTTTTTTTTTTATGCAAGGGAAGTTTTTAGAATTTCCTAGTTGAGGACCTTTTTATCAGTATTATTGTTTGATGGTTAATGTTTTTATTAAAAGCCTTTGGCTTATTTTGCCAGAGACAACTATGTACAGTAAAGAGGTTTGGGTGGTAAGCACTGTCCTTATTAGTGATCAATTATTTCAGATGTGTGGTTGTGACCATTTTGATATAGCACACTGGCGACGACCATTGTTCAGTGATCTGTCATCTTCATTGTCATCACCGTGAGTGGAGAAAAAAGCAAATTTGTAAAAAAAAAAAGAGAGCAATCCACTCTATTCCTGAACTGGCTCCCAAGATACAGTAGAGTCTTAATGCATATAATTAATACATCATTCTTAATCTCTAAATAAACTTATTCTTCTACTAGCTGTACCCGGCCATGCGTTGCTGTGGCTCAGTCTGGTTAAATCGTAGCGTGTGTTGCTTTTATGTCCAACAGATGGTGCTGTTTTTCAAAAAAAGCATGTTTTAACCTGTCACAGGTGTGACATCTATATAATAGTAGGTATATAAAAACACGCGTGTATTCNCATTCTTAATCTCTAAATAAACTTATTCTTCTACTAGCTGTACCCGGCCATGCGTTGCTGTGGCTCAGTCTGGTTAAATCGTAGCGTGTGTTGCTTTTATGTCCAACAGATGGTGCTGTTTTTCAAAAAAAGCATGTTTTAACCTGTCACAGGTGTGACATCTATATAATAGTAGGTATATAAAAACACGCGTGTATTCAAATGCAACGTTGTGTCAAAATTTCAAAGCAATTGGTGAAGAACTTTCAGAGATTTAAGATTTTGAACAAACAAACATTTACATTTTTATTTATATAGATAGATACAATACAATTATATATACAGTTATATGTATTTCTGTCTTAATACTAGCTTGAAGCCTGAGCAGTTCTCCTTAATTCATACCAGTAATAAAATTTGTCCCAGATTTCAAAGTAGTCTGATTCTGTCTTATCCTTCGTTTCCATTGTGAGCCTATCCATTTCAGCACACGATGAAATTTTATATAAAATCTCTTCTTCTGTTGGAATTCCTTTATTCCTCCAGTTTTGAGTGTATATCAATCTAGCAGCCGTGAGAATGTATAACATCAAATAGAATACCCCTTTGTCATATTTCTGCGTGGTTATGCCTAGTAAAAAAAAAGTTCTGGTTTTAACTCTACCACTAGCATTAAAATTTCTTCCAGCCATTTTTTAACCTTATTCCAAGGTTATTGTTATTGTTAGGAATATTTATTCTGGAATGCCACGTTACGTACATTTTTGTTTTAACTGTATTATAAATAAAAAAAACTTAAAAAAAAGATACAGTAGAGTCTCTTACTTAATAGCATTTTATGTAGTGGCAAAGGTACATCACGATTGTAATGTTTTAGATATTTGCCCTGGATTTTCCCGGCTAATTCCCTATTGCTTCAGCATAATGTAATGTTGATGCAATTTTGTTATTATGATTGCTGGTCACATGACAATAGTCGAGCAATGAGAAAATTGATTTCAGAGGAAGAAAACAGAGAAAAGAGGCACTCGGGTTCCAACACAATCTGATTACAACCAGAGAAGGACTTTGGGATGCTGGCCATTGGTAGAAAAATAAGGCTTGTTGCAGCCTTGTTCAGGGGTCTGCATTTTTACAAGAACCCCCTTTTTGCACTGAAAGAGCATTGAATCATAGGTGAAATCAACAATGTTCGCCCGAATGTGCAAATGCACACACACACACAAGGGGGAGAGGGTGTTGTTGTTTCAGTTTTTGTGTTCATCTGGACAATTCTAGATGATGCGCTTCAGGATGCACTTTTTGTGTACCAAAGTTGGCAATGGAGAGACATCACAGCTATGTTGACCTACTGCTCTTTGCATATGATTAAAGGTTAGGAACAAGGAGCCCTTCATTGGGTCACACCTGAATGTCAGCTCACCTGAATTGTATCAGGCCCCTGTGTGAACCAAGACATGGCTCTATTGTCTTTTTGACATTTGCAGGATTCTAAATTCTGCGCAGCTTCCAAGAAGCCATTGGGAGGAAAATCTCATGCAAAAACTCATCTGATAGAGGGGGGGGGAGGACAATCATATGCCCTGGCTGCAAATATCTATACGAAAATGTATTTGGCTAGGGAACCTTGCTAAAACCTGCTTGTTTGGAAAAGGTCATACAAAATGCAGACCTATGAAACATTCTGTTTGTCTGACAAATACCAAATGTAAACCCCAAAGAAATTGAGTAATGGATGGAACAAACCGAACAATAACATCTGCCGATCCCAGATCTTTGGGAATGGACTTGATAGATGGACATCCCAAATGTGTTTTTTTTTTCAAAAGGCAACTGGACTTCCTTTGTTTTTCCTTGAAGATGTTCCTGAAGCTTCTTCAGTTCTGACTGAATGGCAGAGAATGGAAGGATTTATATTCCTTGCAGTCATCTGGTCATTAGCACTCATTCTGAGAGTCCTTCCATTCTCCATCATTCAGTCAGAACTGAAGATGCTTTTTGGATGAGAAGCAAAACAAAGGAAGTCCAGTTTCTTTTTGAAAAAGCACCTTTGGGACAACCATGGCCTGGATGACTGACCCTTTCCATAGAGTGGATAAATGGGCAAAAATACCAGATCCACTCTAAACATCTGGCAACCAGCCATAATCAATTGAGAAGACTACAATATAGACAAAATGACACCCAAGAACAACTATTTCCAGCCTAATGTTCTCTACTACAGATTGACTACAATTCTCAACCTTACTGGGAACTATAAAAAAACCAGTTAAACTATGGCTGGGCATGTTAGGTTGGCCACTCTCACTTTGAAGATCAGCTTCCACTCGAAAAGTTTGCACATTCCAAATTTTAAAATCCAGAGCTGGCAAATTCAAGCAAGTTCATAAGATAATGAAGTAAGAGACTATTTCAAAAGAGATAAAGGAGTGGTTTATTACACTGTACTAACATCTACTTTGCATCTACTTGTATATTTTTGATATGGTCAAACGACGAAATCCATAAAGTTTCTACTCTATAATATGGAATCCATTTAGGTTGTCAGAGGAACTTGTGTTTGTGCTGGGTCATGCAGACCTCTTAAATATCCATCCTCCAGGAAAGGATACAAGCGGGCTGACATTTCATCTTCAAGACCATTTTTAATAGCAGGCTTTCATCTCTCTACTTCGTCCTCTCTTCTTCTTAGTTTGTCAAGCCATTCATATTCCAAACCCTCTTCGCGAGCAAATTGGTAATTGCAGTCCAATTACAGCTCTGGAGTACAGTGGTCCTTGCTTCGTTAATAGCGCAATGCTTTGCTTTTCTATTGAGAAAATATTGAAAACGCACCATTACGGGATGTATAATGGAAGCCAAGCATTCTATCACAAGCGGTAGATTTGTTTTCCCTGCAAAACCAGGGAAATGAAATCTGTAGCTTGTGAGCTAAGAAAAAAAAGTGAGAGCCTCAGTCTGCATCTGTTTCCTCCTGCTTCACTAGCTAAAATCACTGTATTTACATTCTGTTTACTGCTGCTGGCCTCATGACAAAGAGACTATTTCCACTTTGGTTTCCAGAAGCCAAAGATTTTCTTTCACACAAGACCACCCTTTCAAACAAAAACCAGAAGGTCCATCTTTTAGGAGGTTGTTATATATAGCGTTTAAAACAGAATAACCAACTTTGATGCATTTGATTCTGGAGCTTTTTTGAGTTTAGGCAAGCAATTCACCCCCTTGGTATTTACAGAATTCAGAGATAATAATAATAATAATAATAATAATAATAATAATAATAATAATAATAATAATAATAAAAGTTGGAAGGGACCTTGGAGGTCATCTAGTCCAACCCCCTGCTCAGGCAGGAAACCCTATACCATTTCAGACAAATGGCTGTCCGGTCTCTTCTTAAAAACTTCCAGTGTTGGAGCATTCACCGTTTCTGGAGGCAGGTTGTTCCACTGGTTAATTGTTCTCACTGTCAGGAAGTTTCTCCTTAGTTCTAGGTTGCTTCTCTCCTTGATCAGTTTCCATCCGTTGCTTCTCGTCCTGCCTTCAGGCGCTTTGGAAAATAGCTTGACTCCCTCTTCTTTGTGGCAGCCCCTGAGACATAGATCTTGCATCTATGAGGTAATTTTCTCAACTGAGAATCCAGATAACATCCTCAATGTTGCGTTTTGGTCCAGGGGGGTTCCTTCTGGAGCAGAAAACTTAAAACATGCTAAAGG